>NC_063197.1:11527764-11785264 GCF_017589495.1 Alosa alosa
CGCAAGTGTGATGACACTTATTCTACAGTATGTAACATAATTAAATCTAAAGGTAGGCCTACTATTATGGTAAAAGGTTCATAATATTATATATCATTTATTACATCAAATCACCCCAACAAACAATATCAAACATTATTGGTATTATTCTCATATTCTATGCATTTATGTATTCACACTGAAGAAATAATACTATGAACTATAAAGAGGATAAGTCTAAGAAAGGAAGCTAAATGTATATTAAAACACAGAAATATACTTTGCAGTAATGCATAATGTGATGACCAGTCAGGTGCTCATCAGGTAAATAAGGTGGAGATAAGTCTCTTTCCAGTAGAACAGGTGCTTATGCAGGTGAGGCTGCTGGAGGAAGATGATTGCAGGTGGATGGATGAGCTATGAGGTGTCTGCTGACAGTAACAGTAATTGATGCAATTTCACAAGGGCAGGAGTCGACTCAGGCACAGGTGTTATGTGCAGGTGTATTTGGTGTACAAAGGTGTAGATAATGAACATCTGAACTGTGAGTGTCAGGATATATGTTTTAGAATATTATGTGTGTAAGAATACACTGTGTATGTGTTGAGATATGTGTTGATGTTAAGATGATAATAATGTGATGACATGTTTTATATACATATAGGACAGGGTTTTATGGAGTGTGCACATGTAGATGTTCAGGTGTCTAGTTTTGTGCAGATCAGACTGCTTAGGGAAGCCTTATGTTGTTGTTGGAGTTGAAGCAGGTGCAGGTGTTATTGACACAAGATGTATTGTTCTAAGTGAGGCAGCAGTTTGCATTTATGGTCACAAGTTCTTTTAAAATGGTCAGCAGACTGTTTGGGTTCAATGTCAAACATTGGTGGTGACTTGCCACCAGTGTTGGGGCTGTTTCTCAAAAAAAGTAACTTATTACACATTACTCATTATTGTAAAAAAATGTAATCCCTTATATTACTTCTTTACTCTCTATGGAAAGTAACACGTTACATTACTTTTGCGTTACTGCATTGAAATGTTTCTATGGCCGCTGTTATTGATATCGTCCCCTTTTATTTATTATTAGATAGCATAATCTAGTCTATTACACTACTCCAACCCAGGTTGCGCTGTAGGCCTACCAGGCATTTTTCACAGAGCTGATCATTGCTTTGTCTTTGCTGCCTTCAAGTTCACAAACACGGCACCTCAGTGCTGCTTTTAAGAATTGTGCAAATTCGTATTGTTTTATGGAAGCACTGCTGCCCGGCTTGCGCACCCTCCCACACAACTTGCAAAATTTTTTAATGCTTTGAGTGAAGTGCGCTCGCAAGTTGCGCACTTTCGTTTCAGTAACTTTCGTTACTGACAAATGTAATGTGATTACAGTAACGCATTACTTTGTAACGCGTTACACCCAACTCTGCTTGCCACTGGTTGGGAATAATCTGTAATGATCACTGCGAGGACCTCTGTGATATTTCAACTGTGCTTATGGACAGAACAGCAGAGAGAGAGAGAGAGAGAGAGAGAGAGAGAGAGAGAGAGAGAGAGAGAGAGAGAGAGAGAGAGAGAGAGAGAAAGAAAGTCTGAGGGCAGGAACATGTGTTAATTGTTGTGACAGGAGAACCATGATCCCACCCTCTGATTACTGTAAACAAACAGCAGCAGCCTCCTGGGATCAACACCACTAACGAGAACACAGGGAGAGGAGAGGGAGAGAGAGGGGGAGGAAGAAAAGAAAGAGAGAGAGAGAGAGAGCGGGGGGAGAATGAAGGAGAGAGAAAGAAGGAAAGAGAGAGAGTGGGAGTGAAAAAGTGGGAAAGCGAAAGTTAAGGGAAGAGATTGAAAGAAAGAGAGGAGAGAGGATGACAGGGAATGGAGAATGGAGTGAGAGAGAAAAGAAAGAAAGTGAATGGGGGAGTAGAGGGAGAAAAGAAAAAGGGGGTCAGGAGTGTGTTTTTCCTGGTCCAGAGTTGATAACACAGACACTAGCTGCAAGTCAAGGGTTTCCTCTCCTCCATTAGACTTAGGGGCCACTCTCAGATAGCACGTTATCCCCTTAGCAGTGCGGCTTGCTTGCTCGGGGAGTGTGTGATATGTGCATTTGTGTGTGTGTGTGTGTGTGTGTGTGTGTGTGTGTGTGTGTGTGTGTGTGTGTGTGTGTGTGTGTGTGTGTGTCCCAGGAGGGGGTGATTTAGCCTGTAAGACAGAGAGGGATGGAGGAGGCTAAAGGAGGAAATCTCTGTGGCTGCTACCCTTTGACCTCAGAAACAGGGCGCTGAACCGTGAACGCCCCCCTCCTCCTCCGAAGCCTGGCTGCCTGGCCGAGATGTGTGTGTGTGTGGGGGGGGTCTTGGGTAGAGAGAAGAGGCAGGATTTAATTTTTAACCAGACTGTCAAGGACACTGCCTCTTCAAGCTGCATTCATCTGAGAGACGAGAGGCTGTACCCGATGTGTGTATGTGTGTGTGTATGAGTATGTGTGTGCATGCGTGTTTGCTTGTGCATGTGTGTGTTTATGAGTGTTTGTGCATGTTGTATTTGTGTGTGTGTGTGTGTGTGTGTGTGTGTGTGTGTGTGTGTGTGTGTGTGTGTGTGTGTGTGTGTGTGTGTGTGTGTATGTGGTTAAGGATCTGACCATACACAGTATAAATACATAATTAGTGGATGCAGTCAGGTGAGTCGATATTCAGACACCCAGGGTATCAAAGATTCAACTCACCTGCTGTGCAATCATCAGCGCATGGTTTGCTACAATCACTGAAATTATATTGTTTACATTTTTCCTTCAGCTTAAACTCCCATTACAGTCTCATGGATATTTACTGATAAACTGACTGATGTGTTTCTGAGTTTTGAACTTAACAGAATTCTAAGAAGCTGAATATTTGAATAGGTTCTGTTCATTTCTTCATGTCAAATGGTTAACAACTGAAATTGACAGACCTACAAATGGTCTGGAGTAGACCACATAAGAAGTCAGTGTGGAAATCTCACTTCACAAAATATGGGATTGTATAAACATGGAAGATACATTATGTTAAAATGTTAAGTCAGGACAATAAAGATCACTGTGCTTTTCTATGAAATGTCTAACATATTAATCAGGAATTTAAGCCTGAAATGTTCTGAGATTATTCTATTTCTTACTGTTTAAAACTATATCATATTAATAGTGAAAACATAACAAAAAACAGAATAACACACACACACACACACACGTTCCTTGTAAAATACCCCCTGTGGACTATGAAATGGAAGCTGAGAAATCATCTTCCACTCCATCCCAACACACACACACACACACACACAGCGTCTCACTCTCTCATTTTCTCTCCCTCGGCCCTCTACCCCCCTGCCCCTTCCTCCACCCTCTCCCCCTCTCTCCTCCCTCCCCCCACCTCTCCTCCCAGGGTAGCTGTTAGCAAATGTCTCACAAGTGGAAACATGTTCCATGGTGGCCTTCAGGCCCACTCTGTGTGTGTGTGTGTGTTTGTGTGTGTGTGTGTGTGTGTGTGTGTGTGTGTGTGTGTGTATGTGTGTGTGTGTGAGCGCAGGGGGAAATGGTGGTGGGGGGGTCTTCACCCACCAGTGTGAAATATTGATTAAACCCCTGTGCCTGTGCCTGTGTGTGTTAGGTGTGCTAGACAGGGACAAAGACAACGCGAGGGGACAACATGGTGTAACAAAATTTCTGCATTTTTAAACAGCAACACAGAACCAGTTTGGTTTGTTTTTTTTCCTTCCGCTGATTGCAGTTGAAGTGATGTTGAGGATTTCAGTGTAATTTAATTACATAATAAACTGAAGCAGAAGTGGTTGCCCACTACTGCTAAAGTGGACCTGTGACAAGAGTAATTTACTACCATTAGTTCCCCTAGCCAGCCCTCCACAAATCCAACTCTCTCTCTCCCACACACACACACACACACACACATGCATGTGCACACACTGTGTATGCTTACACACACACTCTTTCTCTCTCTCTCTCTCTCTCTCTCTCTCTCTCTCTCACACACACACACACACACACACACTAATACGCACAAAAACATATACAGCCCAAAGCCGGCAGAATGTTCTGGAATGGAGGTAAAGGTGCCCTTTAGAGGTGCTATCTCAGCACATTTCCCTGTCTGATTCGGCTCACCTGAGACTCACACACCTGAGAGCTCCAAACAATAGGTCCCCTCAGGTACTACAGGGAGTCGTGGCCTTCAATTGCACAAAGCCACGGAGCTCCATGTTTAACACACACACACACACACACACACACACACACACACACACACACACACACACACACACAAACACACACACACACACACATACATACATACACACAAACACACACACACACACACACACACACACAAACACACACACACACACACAAACACACAAACACACATACACACACACACACACACAAACACACATACACACACACACATACAAACACGTACATTCACAAACACTTGCCCATACAGATGTCCATTCATTCAGCCATGCAGTTGTACTTACATACACAACATAACACACACACACACACACACACACACACACCACACACCTCATCATCACCAACCTCACTGGCCCTCGACCTCCTCCAATGGCCATAAGACCTCAGGTGATTGGCATATGGCTCATAAGGGAAGACATGTGCAGCCCATTGAAATACTTAATATCAATTATTCAGCTCCACATTCACCCCCTCCACCCCCACTCCCACCCCCACCACCACCCTCCTGTCCTTCTCCGGCAGCAGGGCCGGGTAAATAAGGCCAGCACGGGTGGGGTGCTGATGGCCATTCCTCCACATCAGCCAAGACCCACAGCCATCTATCCATCTAGCCATCCATCACTCATTCCCTCCCTCACTCCTCACTCACTCACTCCTCACTCACTCACGCTAACCCCACTCGCTCTCTCGCTCTCTCTCTCTGCTACAGTACTAAAGTCTGACAAACACACACAGCCCAAAACCCATTAGCTTTGTGTGAGTGTGTGTGTGTGTGTGTGAGAGAGAGAGAAAGAGACAGATTGTGTCTGTATTTGTTTGTGTGTGTGAGAGACAGAATGTGTGCTAATACATGTGTGTGTGTGTGTGTGTGTGTGTGTGTGTGTGTGTATATATATGTAGACCTATGTGTGTGCATGTACATGTGAGCTTGGGGGAGTTTGTGACAAAAAAAAGAATGTGTGTTAATGCAGGTGTATATATATATATATATGTGAGTGTGTGTGTGTGTGTGTGTGTGTGTGTACCACTGAGGAGTACACTGAGGAGACTTGCTTGAGTGCCAAATGTGAATGGAAATACATTTGGAGAGCACGATTTATAACTCGGCTGGAGGCTCAGACCTTTCTCTGTCCCTCACCTCACCCTCCTCCCGTAGGAAGTCGTAGAAAGGAGCACATGATGGGGGGGGGGCTTGGCTTGTCCAGCACAGCAATCAGCTCATCTTGGGCCCCAGTCACTCCTGTCACCCTTTCCATCTCTCCCCCCTTTTTCTTCTCTCCCTCTCTCTCTCTCTCTCTCCATGCAAAGCTTCTGCAGGCTTCATCCTAGGCCCCTATCACTTGTTCCCTCTGTCTCTCTCTCTCCATCATAGCTTATGCAGGCTTCATCCTAGGCCCCCATCACTTGCTCCCTCTCTCATTCTCTCTTTCTCTCTCTCTCTCTTTCTCCCTCCCTCTATGCATAGCCCCTGCAGGCTCCAGCTCCCTGCCTCTTGTGGGTAAATACGTACAACACGAGATTAGTCATAGAGGCTTTCCCTCACGCGCCTATCACCGCCGGATGATATCCAAATCACCAGGCGGCTGTCTGTCTCCTCGCGGGAGGGACCCTCTGCTAAGCGGCTCCTCAGACGGGGCTCGGGACGGGCAAAATCGGGTATTTTCGGGGGTAAATCTGATTTTAATACCCGTGGTGAAAGAATGAGGAGAATTGACATTTGTGCATAGCTCTGCTGTTTGGCCCTTAATAAGGCTCTATCTTACAGTAATGTGCGTGTCTTAGTCCCGGTACCCAAAGTATATGTCTTTACATTGGAGTGAGAGGGCAGACAAACAAATAAACACACACACACATTCATTCTCTCTCTCACACGCACACGCACACGCACACTCACACTCACACACACACACACACAAACACAGTATGACATAGATGTATTCACATAGACAATCACACAAACACACACACACACACACACACACACACACACACACACACACACACACACACACACACACACACTCCACACCAAGCAAACTGAGCTGAGGGGATTTGAGATGAAGCATGGCAGACAGGGGACAGGATCAAGTCAACGTTAACCAGGAGGGACTGGGGATGCGCCGAGCCCTGAGGATTTCTCTAAGCCACACAAAGAGAGAGGGGAGCTCTACTGAGGGAAGTGGTCCTGGCTGTGGTTGGAGGGGTGGGGGCAGTGGTTACAGGAGAATCTGCCTGTGTGTCTGTGTGTGTGTGTGTGTGTGTGTGTGTGTGTGTGTGTGTGTGTGTGTGTGTGGGTGTGTGGGTGTGTGTCTGTGTGTGTGTGTGTATGTGTGTGTGTGTGTGCTCAACATAGGTCTAGAGACAGGCCATCACAGGCAAGACCTCTCATCAGAAATACTCATGTCACGTCCAAAACACAGACAAGAGCAAATATCACAAACAACACACACAGAATCACCCAGAGACGCCTGTATAGTATAGACAGCCAGATAGATAGTATGTTTGGTGCACTCAAAGCTGTATATTAAAAATCATTTTCAGTGTTAAAATTGAGTTCTATCACCGAGAAGTGTAAAATGTATTTGAGTGTTAAATTAACATTGTTCATAAATATGCATGTTGCATGTCTTTTGCATCACTCTCATGTAGTCTGATTGACTCCCAAGACATGTCTTGGCTTTATCGCGACATGTCTCAAATTTTATACACATGCTACCATGTAAACTCTTTACCGCACACTCAAACTTCTAGTCGACAGCATTTCAGATCTCGTGATGTGGCATTCTGTGGTGCTACCATGAGTAACGGGTGTGACAGCTGAGTGTGAATAGCAGTCGTCACTGCCGTCATCCCCGTGGAAAAGCATCTGGTACAGCATTGAACCAGCAGCAGCAGCAAGTCCCACGTGTAAAAAAAAAAAAACTGTTTCGAAAATCCTCGGTATGGTATTTAAAAATGTCACCCAAAGTTGGATCTAAGTGTACTCATCTTCGTCCTCCACGGGAGTAGAGCTGCACATGGATTTCAAAGCAGCATCTCAGGTAGACTCCTCTCACTATTCAACACCAACACTATGGTCTAATGCCTCACCCAATACATTATAACATGGTCCTTATTCACCATCAAATCACATTAGGCACTTCAAAACTATGGAAGGCCTTCATTGAGAAGATGAGTGACATAAATAAATAAATAAATAAATACATAAATAAATAAGTAAATATGTGCCAGTGGTTTATAAGTGAACTAAATCCGTGCATTGGCTTCTATAGGCGTACAGGTTATAGTGGCGCCATCTCTCCACATAATCCTGCTCTGTGTGCTCTAATGTTCCTTCTCAGACACAACGAATAGATGACCGCTCGTCCTGTCTCGCCTGCTGTCACTTCTGGTGAGGACAGAGCTGATCCTCAGCTCAGCTCAGGCTTGACAGAGAGACGGCTAGTCTTTCTCAGTCATAATGAGTCGATGACCGCTCTCTTTCAGCCTCTCTCTTTATCTCTCTCTCATCCTCTCTTTCCTCTTGTTTTCAGCCATAATGGATAGACTACTGCCCTCTATCTCTCTACCTCTCTTTTTCTTTCTTTCTGTCTTTCAACCCTAATGGCTCGACTGCAGCCCTCTCTCTTTCTCTTTTTCCTTCCTTCCTTCTCTCTCTCTCTCTCTCTCTCTCTCCTCTGGAAGAGATGGGTGTCTAGCCCCAGAAAAGTCCCGGGGCCGCTAATAGAAGGGGACAGCTGTGACAGCCAGAGTGTGCCTGGTGTCAGGGGGAATTAGGCTGCAACCCCCTCACACACACACACACACACACACACAAGTCCACCCCTATCCTCTCCGCTAACACCTCACAGCTAGCCCGCAATCAGCCTGTCAGTCACGCCGGGGTCAAAGGGCAACCGACTCTCTCTCTTCTTTCCTTTTTACTTAACCTCGCTCGCTCACTTAACCTCTCCTCCCTTTCAGATGTCTGTCTCGGGGGCCGCAGGGTGGCAGGAGGCCGGGGTGAGTGTGTGTGTACTGTGAGAGAGAGATAGGAGGGGCTGCTGGTGGTGGTGGTGGTGGTGGGGGGGATCTTTAATAGAAAGATAATGCATGTGGCAATTGTTCAGTGACTATGACTGAAGTATGTCTATCAGAAAGGGATGAAGAAGAACTAAAGCTGACGGTCAGAATGTCCAAAAGATTTATTCTGTTTGATTAAGACACGGGCAAAGTTGTGTACACACACTGTTTTGTAATCTGTCTGTCGTCTGTATACAGTGTTAACACACTTATATGTATGTGATTTTGGAGACAACACTTTAAAAAAGCATAACATAATACACTCATATAAGAATAACACTGTCTGTTTTTCATTACAGGTCAGATTTACCTTGTTCTGAACCGAAGGGTGTGCAGGTTGATTTACCTCTTTCAGTGGTGCAATCTACAACTTGCTTGTTTTCTCTAAATACTCACAAAGTACCACGCTCGGATCTGTTGAATCAGGTCAATTTCCGCTTGTTCGTCCTAATTGGGGGGCCATTCTAAATGACCTTGTACGATTTTCAAGTAAATAAACCAACAAATGGCTGTCTGCAAACCGCGGACGCCCGACAAATGCCAAATGTGAACCATAGCCCACCGGGATGTGAGAGGGAGGGAGGTGGACTGGTCATATCGAGTGCAGCGGTCCGAAAGTGCACCGTCCTACTCATCGTCAGCAGGCCTGGGCTGATTGGGTCGAGTTTGTTGAGGTGTTGTTTTCAATTTTCTCTTCGTTAAGCTTAACCTTAATTACTAATCTCATGGTTCACAGACACCCGGTCCCGGCTGCTCTCTAATGAAGTGGAAAGCAAACAAACAGCCGAGATTTATGGCTCACAGGACACACACACACACAAATGCAAGCACCACACACTCGTGCACACATCTAGGCGCACACACACACACACACACACACACACACACACACACACACACACACACACACACACACAAACACGCACACACAGATACAAACAACACTTATGCACACACACACAAACATGCTTACTTGTATGCACACCAATGCATGGTTGCAAATATCAGCTCCATACACAAAAATACTGCTCGCAGAAAACCACATTCAGCAGAGCATGTCCAAATTCACACATTTAAAACTGCAAACAGGCAAACACACACACACACACACATTCACGCACAAACACACAAGTATACAAACACACATGCGTGCGTCGCGAAGCCCTTACCCAGCAAAAAATGGCCGGGGCGGACAGACGATTCCCTCCAGCCAGCATTGAACGGTAACTCAACCCCACCCCACCCATTCCCAGGAGAACACCCCCAACCCCCCCACAATTAATGACGGCGCTGATGACCTGCCGGGGGGGGGTGGAAGGGAAGGTGTGTGTGTGTGTGTGTGTGTGTGTGTGTGTGTGTGGCCGCTGGGATTCGCTGAGGGAGGCATCAGTGACTCAGGTGAGCAGGTCCGGCTGCCTCGGTGGGACGGGCCCCAAAGACCCGACGCAGCGCTTTAAAGGCCAAACTTCAGCACAAAGGGAGCTGCGCTGGACAACATTCAGCGGTTTACCCACCTCACCACCAGAGCCGCCTCTTCCTCCGGGGGGGACAGGAACGCTTTCATCACCCCCTACACACACACACACACACACACACACACACACACACCTCACACACCTCTCCATATCCACCATCTCCTGCCCTCACAAACTCCCCCTCCCATCATCTCAGGAAGATACCCCCATACATACACACACACACACACACACACACACACACACACACACACACACACACACACACACACACACACACACACACACACACACACACAAGCACACACACACACACATAACCATGTTTGGAGTGTGCCAGGAGGCATGGTTACATAGGGATGCGGTGGTGTCAGTCCATGGGGAGGAACGCAAGCGGACATCTTTAAACAAGTTTGGGGCCCTGGGGCCGATGGCCTCGCATCTCCTCCTCCTCCCTTTCTCTCTGTTTTCACCTGTCACTCTTTCATCCCAATCAAAGAGGACCATATCCTTTCATCATCACAGGCCATCAAGGATTTCAGTGGCTTCAGCAGTTTGCATGTTTGATTGTATGCATGTGTGTGTGTAAGTGTGTGTGTGTGTGTGAGAGAGAGAGAGAGAAAGAGAGAGAGGGAGGGAGTTTTGTGTGAGTGGGTGTGTGTGTGTATTTGTGTACTTACTTGTCCACACACTTTGTGAGATGTGTGTTCTGTTAAGTTTGCTGGCACAAGGTCCGCCCCGTCCGTGAGCAGAGCATGGGGAGGATGCAGTTGTTCAGGTACAGCAAGAGGAAAGGCCCCTGACTCGCTCTCATCAGGACCAGCTGCAGTCATCAGGACCAGACACACACACAGCCACAGCCACCAGGTCCTGCAATATCAACTCCAGTCAGTCAGTAAACACTAGTCTAGGATGTATGTCTAATCATCCCAATGATCAGAGGCCACGGATAATCAAATGTAGCAACTGTGAAGGGCTTTAGGGATGCGATGGTTTTTTTTTCTTATTTTTCCATGGGTGGGGTAGGGGTCGGAGCCATTGTCTCGTAAAGGGCTTAAATGCGTTATTTGTCTCCAAATTTAGTTCAATTTATCTCCAGGAAAAGGGGCCCATGAACACTACACTCTATAGGGCCCAGGTTTGGCACTATGATCTCGTCTATACAGCAGTGCTTCTGGGTAACTGGAGCGGAGCTTCTTCAGCAGGGTGTGGAGGCTGCATGGTGCTGAGTGGATGATGAAGTGCAGTGAGTTAACTGGTAATCTGTCTCTCTCCAGCAGCCCTTGACACAGCAGTGGCACGTTATTCGGAAGGGTTCTGTGAAACCCAACACCAGCTTAGTCAGAGCCTCTGAAGCGATGAAACAGGCAGTTGTGACTTTGGGGGTAAAGGGGTACCTCTACTCCGGGGGTAACTCCACACTCTCCACACTTGAGAGTGTGGAGTTACAGTATATGCCAGTTTTCCACTGAATTGTACCTGCTCAACTGGCCTCAAATCTACTCGCTTTTTTTCATTTTTCATTAGGGAAACTGGTATCTTGGTACCTGGTACCTAGTCTATGAGACTGGGGTTTAGATGCTGCTAAGGCAACCACTTCCAAACAAACCAAATATGGGATGGATAGTAAGATTAGGCGGAAAATCGTTAAATGCTATCTCTCATGACACTTCACTTTTGACGTGCCCCATGATTTACCCATGTGGTTGGTTTGCACCTCATTATTCAGTTGCTTTGAATACGAGGGTGCGCTAAAATGACTAAATACAGATGTGGACACTGGAGCTTCATGCTGGATTGAGTTGAAGAGGGAAAGGAAATGACCAGAAACAGTGGTGAAATGGACAGTAGTGTTGTCACCGGCGCTGGGGTATAAATGCTTCGTTCTGTAGTGTCCACTGGGTCACAACCTCCCTTAATCGTGAGCTCCTAGGGAGCCGCAGAGAGGACAAGGCTGGCCCTTCAGCGTCAGTACAATGTGTTGTGAGCATGTGCTCATAAAGGAGCACTGCGTGTGTGTGTGTGTGTGTGTGTGTGTGTGTGTGTGTGTGTGTGTGTGTGTGTGTGTGTGTGTGTGTGTGTGTGTGATGTGTGTGTGTGTGTGAGGTGGGTGTATTTGTGTGTGTTTGTGAGTGTCTGTTTTGCGTGTACATGTGCGTGCATGAATAGGGTAGCGAATCAAATCTTAATGGCGAACAGCATTCATATTTCAACAATATAAACAAGTCTGGGTGAGACAGGTCAGCGTTATGACTTATTCATGCCATGGGACTGGTTCGGGGGGAGAAGGGCTGAGGATGGTCATTCTCTGGCACCAGGGTGTGATCAAGCATGTACAGTAAAGCAGGGGCACAAGGCAGTGGCGTGGATGGACATCAGAGACCCATGGGCACCAGTGGTACGAGTCGGAACAAAGAAGGGTTATCACTGGGGCAGGTTGGGTCCCACTCAGGGGCATGGCATTTTGTATCCATGGTAACCTGGTTGCGATATAGGTGGGGGTTTGTTGCTAGGTGGGCTTGAATGATGTTGGTTTAATAGTGTTATGGCTGCACAACTGTGTTGGGACATCCGGATTTAACCCACGAACCACGAGAGCATTGGAGTCCATGGATCAGCCTTGTGGGTGGTTAATGATGAATTAATTGTATAGACAAGACTACAATTATAGCCATGGTGTTTAGTCTTAGGATATAGTGGCTCACCACATAATGCACTTTTTGACAGGTGTGCAGGACCAGCTGGGAAGAGAGAGAAGGGGGGGGGGGGGAGGGAAGGGAAGGGAAGAGGGGGGCGCAGAGGGATGAGAGAAAGAGTGGAGGGAGGGGAAGCGAGAGAATGAGCCAGGAGATGTGCTGAGGAGGAGGGCTAACATTACACTCTCACTGAGGCTAAAGAAGAAGTAGAGAAGATGTGGAGAGCAAAGCCAGGGGGATAGAGGGAGAGTGAGGAGAGCCAAATCTGAGAGTGATTTCATCCAGTGTGGGGGAAAGAAGAGCTTTGAGCCTTGTCAGTGGTTTAGAAATAGCAATTTATTTTGACATGATTCATGCCTTTTGCGCTACAAGCTATAAGCTATTTTGTTGTTAATGCAAAAACAATTTAACTCAAAACTATTCCGAAAAATATATTTTTGCTCCCAAATGAAAGTTTGAACTTGTTATCATCCATAAATAGACCATAGGTTGTTTAAGGCCACAGACAGACGGGTGAAGAGGAGGGCAGGTTGAGTGGTCCACATGGCTGCCTCTCAGGGGTGTGGAGCGCAGCACAGCGCGTCTCTCTTTCTCCTCCTGCACTCGTTTCTTTGACACTAATCCTCCGTGTCCCCTGTTTCTACCGCCATCCACTTCCCTCTCTCTTTCTGTCTTTCTCCCTCTCTTCTTTCTCACTCTCATGCTGTCTTTTCGTCTCTATATCGCATGTCGTTATTTGCACCCCACCACCAACCACAACCAACACTCCATCGTAACCCACCCTCACCCCACCCCTCACCCCACCCTCACCCCACCCTCACCCTCACCCCTCTCACCCAACCTCCACTGTACTCCTCTGTTCAGCATTTCTGTTGTCCTGTTTTTGTTTGTCATCCATCTGGGATGGCAGAAGTTGCACTACAGCTCCCAAAAGCACCCCAAGGCTCCAAATCAGGCATTAGCAGTCAAGCAGAGTATCACTGATCTGATCAGGCATCAGTGGTCAAGCACAGCACGACTGATCAGACGTGATCACATCAGCGGCCAGAACGGCAGTGTGTGTCTCGTCTTAATGCCAGGCAGTGAAACAGAAAACAAAAACCTGTCACGAATCATGAAAGCACTAGGCTGCCCTGAGGTACCATCAAGCAGTCACTGACCAACAGTGACCTCTCGCCTGTACTGTCAAAACCCCCATGGTGAAGGCTTATGGGTAAGGCTGGGTCTTGATTGGGGAACTGTTGCCTATGTTTTTTTCACAGGTCATTCTCAGGACTGGTAGCGAGAAGTGATGGCACAGCAAATTGAGTCTGTGCATCATAGATACAGAGCATTGTTTTATTTAACCAAGATACGTGTTTTCATGCTTTTGTGAATGCATGTTTGAATGTGTGCAAGAGTGTGCATCAATCTTTATGGTCATAAGCAAACAAACACAAACACATGCACATGCATGCTGCATGCACGCACGCACACACACACACACACACACACACACACACACACACACACATACACACACACACACATATTGGGGGAAGTGAAAGAGAGGAGAGAGGGGTAAACATCCAAATCATCACAGTGAGTCGGCAAAATCCCAGAGTGCAAGAGAACCACATGACAATGTATTGCATTAAAATGAACAAATAAACAACAAAAGATGGTGCAACACAGCACAACACAACACAACAGACATGGAATTAAACTGAACCTCACAGCTGCACATTCTCAGCTATCTCATCTAGTTCTAACAGACGGTAGGCAACACAGAACACAAAAACGACCATACCAGACGATAACATAAAGGCCCTAACAAACCAATAAACAAACACTTACACACAATGTACTGTTGGCACAACACACAGCATCCTCTCCTTTCTGAGGAATTCCTTCTTCCGGTGTCCTCTCAAGCTTAATCTTACATCTCACTACCAGATCAAACATTTTTTAAAAGAATAAAACACTTCATATGTGTTGGATTCATATGTTGTGTCACAACAGTAGCATTTTCCTTATGTGCTGGCAGTTCTACAAATGTGTGGTGTACCTTTTTACGCACACACAGCTGTGGAATGTCAGTGTGCGCGCAAGTAGGACGTTTGATTGGCAGACACCTTTTCCTCGCGCTAATTGGCTAAATGTCCCAGAAATCACAGCTTTGGCTTTCCCCTCCTCTCCCCCTCTCCGGCACGAGCCCTCGTCTACATTATATCTTATTTATTTGTGTGTTTGTTTATTTGTTCATTTCATCAGAGCACGAAAAAGTGCAAAACTGCTGTTTGGGCACTTTTTCCCCTGTGATAGCATGTTTGCGCTTTGTCTATTCAGCATCCGGCGTGTCAGCGAGCGTGTGTGACAGCCGGTTGCGCAGCGCGAAGGGTCGACTGTGCCACACGCTCGCGCAGAGACGGTAAATTGCTTTTTTTTCCGGTAGATTCGCGCAGTGCTGCTGCTGCCGCTCTGTCGCTGCTGCCAGTGGCGGCGCAGACTAGGAGAGGGAACGGTTCCGCGGTAATGACTTCTCAGGCGTTTTGGGATCAAGCACTGCGCGCGCCTGGGGTCACTAATTCAATCAGGAGTTCATTCTGAATAGGTGTTAATGTCCCCGGCGCGTGTGTAGAGCGCTTCCCGGCCGATTTATCAAGCTGCCAATATGTGATGGCCGTTATGACTGCTGCCATGACCTCAGTGCGCGAGGATCCCGCATTAAATGTGATGCACCGGCCACAACTGTCTCCCGTTTTTACTTAGAACATGTTGTGTGTTTGTGTTACAGTATTACAAAGTGATTGTTTGACTGCGTGCATGTGTGTGTCTGTATGTATGCGTGTGTGTGTGTGAGAGAGAGTGTGTGTGTGTGTAAGCTGAGCCACAGAGACGCTGACTACAGGGGAATCTCAGGAGCAGCAGCCTAGACGCCAAAGAACACACTCTTCCTCTCCTCTCCTCTCTTCCTCTCCTCTCTTGTTTATACCACTCATCCACATACCCCAGAGTGTAAGCTACATGTGTTGGTCAGTGTGTGTGTGTGTGTGTGTGTGTGTGTGTGTGTGTGTGTGTGTGTGTGTGTGTATGTGAATGTACGTGTGAGTATGGAATTTGTGTGTATATGTAGTGATCAGGTGCTAGAAAGTGATGGCTGTCAGACCCCCCACCCCCCCCCCCACACTACACACACACACACACACACACACACACACACACACTCCTCTTTCGTCTTACTCAGCAGAAATGGGAGGAAGTGGGGGAGGGCAAAGAGAGAGGGAAGGAGAGATGGAGAAAAAGAGGGGCTGGGGGAGGGGAGAGACTGTGCTGAGTTGGAACATCATCGGGGATACGGTTCATGCTGGACTAAAGCACAGAACATCTCTATAACCTTTGCAGCAATCTTTAGGAGTTTCACAGACAATTAAATATATGCATATGTATGATGTGCAGTGAGATGTGTGTTTGGTGTGTGTAAGTGTGTGTGTCTTTGTGACGTGTGTGTGTGTAATATGTGTAATATATATATATATATATATATATATATATATATATATATATATATATATATATATATATATATATATATATATATATAGAGAGAGAGAGAGAGAGAGAGAGAGAGAGAGATAGAAGAATACACTGGAAAGACAGTAGGAGTGAAATGGATAAAGGCAGAGTGAGAGTTCCATAGAAACAAATGAGGAGAGTGAAAACAAGAGGCTGAGAGAGAGGGGGGGGTTAATTATAAGTCTGCTAATCACAATACATTGTGTTGTTGTGGAGACATAGGGTAGTATTTCTCCTTTTGAAATTGTATTGCAAAAAAAAGTCAGACATCCCCACATACTGTAGCTCAAGTTCAAATGTGGATGTGACTGTAATGGGCTATCCTGACACATACACATGGCATCCATAATTTTTAGCAGTGTCCAAAACAAGCCTGGGGACATGGTCATTCCCTCGCCGGAGGGTTTGTCTCTGACCTCTACTTTGAGTTTGCAGATGGCCATCCAACCCCCCCCACCCACCCACAGCCATGAAATATTAAACAACACACTGCCACTGCATGGGGGTAAGGGCAGCGCGCTCATAGCCAAGCTGCAGTGTGTGTGTGTGTGTGTGTGTGTCTCCCTGTCAGAGGAATCTGTGTGTGAGTATGGGGCAGTGTCAGAGATGGGACATGTGTGTGTGTGTGTGTGTGTACTGTATGTGTGCATGCAGTGATGTTACACCAAGGTTTCTTTCTGTGACATTGTGAATGCATGGTACTGGTATGAGTAGGCATTACAGAATATGTGTGTGTGTGTGTGTGTGTGTGTGTCATCGAGTGTGTATAAAGCCATTATATCAGTGTGTATATCACCTTGTCCTATGTTCAATTTTTAACACAAACTCCCATAAAAGGCTAGTCACACATACCATGCCACCATACCATCTCACATACCCAGAGTAATCGATCCGTTGTTGTCATGACGCAGAAGGAGTGCAGCATGTAACTGAGGTCAGTTGTGGATATCTGCTACTCTCACAAGATGAACTGGACTGGAATATAAAGTGCCTTTTCCTTTGAATTACATGACTGCTTTGCATTGACTTTGGTGGACGAGTAAATAAATGCTTTGCACAGTTTTCTCACAGTTTTCTGTGTGTTGTCTTGCAGATTGCTCTGTTCTGATATATCTGAAAGAAGCTATGCTACATGCAGCATGCTACTGCAAGGCAGACTTGTTTTGTTATTCATTAGTCTTGATCAGTTGGTCCCTCAACAGAACATTCAACTTCAACTGGGATTAAATCTAACATTTAAAAAGCAATGCTTGGTGTGTTGATCCAGCAACGAATTCAAAGCCTATCCCTGTCACAGTAATGAAGGACTGACTTTAAACAGGCAGCAACATCCTGATGGAGAGGCAGCAGTTGTGGGATGAGAGGGAGAGACAATGCACTGCAGACGTGACAGAGGTAGAGGTAGGGGCAGGGGCAGAGGTAGGGGCAGAGGCAGGGGCAGAGGTAGGGGCAGGGGCAGGGGCAGGGGCCCTTCAGAAACAGAACAGACACAAACCATTAACTCCAAACAGGCTTCTGCTCTTCAAGCAGCATCACACACATTGTCCACAGAAGACATATCAGCTTGGGCAGAGAAAAAAAGGAGCCATTATTTACAGTGAGAGAGGAGTGAATACGGATGAAAGAGGACTACAGTGATGAGAGAGAAAGAGATAGAGAGAGAGAGAGAGAGAGAGAGAGATGAAAAAAGAGTGGCACACATGTCCGATCGCATCCGAGCTTCAGCCCTCACAGCAGCCAAAGCAGATAAAACAACTGCATCCATGTGAAATTGCAAGAGAGTTTTAAACTGAAGCTCACATCTGGAGCCATTGACCCTTGTGAACGTCCAAGCAGAAAATGCTCGCTGAAGAGACTCAATTCTGACAGGGCATTTTGGACTGTAGCTCTATTTTAGGCAGGAAAGCTATAAACTCCAGCACCACTACAATACAAGTAACCAAGCAGTGGAATAATGTATTAATAATTAATGTATTATTAATATAATTATTACCACACAGGGGTTGACTGGTGACGTGATGATGATGATTATGTTAACAATTATGACAATTATGATATTTATAAAGATGATGATGATTATGATGATGATGATGTTAATTAAAGGATTATCTACTCTTCTATCACTTAATATATTCTAATTTTACAATTACTATGTCTAGTCTGGATTTAATCTGATGAATGCATTCCAGCACACACACACACACACACGCGCACACACACACACACACACACACGCACACACACACACGCACACGTTTTGCCTTTGGTTGAGTGAAGGTAAAAATCACTTTCCTTAAACACTTAAAACTGAAGTGGGTTATTTTGCATGTCTGGAATAATAATAATAATAATAATACATTTTAAGGCACATATCTTCTGAGGTTGTTGCGTCCACAACAGCAGGTCTCCAATACCGAATTTGTCTAATTTTGAAAGTTGTTCTGAAAACATTTCAATCTCTGAAACGTAGGCCTATAGCCTACGTATAGTCTAAATGAGATCGCTTCTATGTAAATTATATTCTTAAAACCATCTGCTCCTATTAGTACATATCCTCGTTTGAGTCTAAATAAGACCTGCAGCGCATCGTTCATCATTAAAAGTCGTCTGCAGTTATCTGTACTTGACGCTGACCGTATTCATGTAATTAACGGAAATATTAAAATGTTTTGCTAAAGCAGCTAATATACAGACAAGTTGAATTTGTCATTTCAAGCATGTGATATATCATGGGTTGACTACACTGAAAATGTTTCTATTTTGATGTTTCCATTGTGCATGTAATTGTCGGCCAACTAATAGGCCTATACCAGCATTTTCGTCGAAAATGTAAGTTATATAAATATACAAAGGAATTACAAGTATGGCAATTATTTTATTTACAAATATGTTTAATTATGTTTATCCTGAAGAAGTGGCGAAATCGAATTTATTGCTAGAGTGCTTGAAATCTGTAGCCTATATATATAATTGCTAGCTGTTGCAGACCAATTGAGGACAAGAAATGCATCGCAAAATCACCCGTTTTGACAGAAATTTTTATTAAACATTATGAAAACAACATTCCATTTTGAAACATTTTGGTTTGAACTTATCGACATGTAAGGACATTTCAATGTTTCGTCAATAAATATATATAGAAATCATATTTACACATTTTTACATCTGGCACTGCGCCTCAGAGGCGGACGGGCCTCATGCGTCTTTCATCCAAAGAGGAAAGATATATTGCCTGTATACGGGAGATAGGTAAAAACAAAAAAGAGCAAAAGAAAGAAAAAAAGAAAGAAAGAAAGAAAGAAATGAAGAAAGAACACTTTACAATCAGCATGCAGCAACTAAACATGTGCATTGCATTATTTCGCATAAACAAACCATCAACCATCAAAGTAATGTTAACTAAGTGAAACCCGCATTAATCCAAAAGCTGTAAAAATTAAATGTGTGTGCCCAGTTAAATAAGTAGAGCTTTACGTAACATCAGGCGCGCAAGAGATTTGGACCAGTGTATGATATACTGCTTCAATAAATAAAAAAAATGGGGAATGTTTATTTGATACCTAGCCTAATTACCATAGCTTACTTAGTTGCTGACAAAATCGATGGTTTGTTTATATTAAGCAATGCAATACACCATGAAAGTTGGACGCATTCTTAATGCAAAGGATTGTCAACATAAATACAGATGATTGGGAGTTAAACATTTAGAGAAGAAAGATCCCCTTTAAATGAAAGACAAAACTGGGCGCATCCAGGCGAATGATTGCGTTGTTTCTGCGTCGTTTGACGCGCAGCTCACCATTAAATACAGTCTCTACTCTTTCAGTTCAGTGTTTCATGTCCATAACATTTTCGTTTAGAGCACCATTCCACAATCAAATGTAGAATCAGTGAACTGCATACACATGAAGGTAAAATGTTGCTGATGATCACCTGTTAACTGCCAATGATTTATGGCCGATTTCAAAGGTGGACATCTGAGTACGTGACTGCACAATATGAAGGAAATAAGCTTATTCAAAAAAAAAATATATCAGGAAAAAATATTTCAGTGCATGTTTCAATGTCGACCAAATCATCTTCTGTTGAAGTAAATTGTTGAACTCCTTCTGATTAAATTAGTGCGATTTTCATCTCCAAATCGTTAATTCTAAATGTTGTTTTCTTTTCTTTACTAGTGCAGTCATATTATCCCCTTTGAATTTTTTACATAGTCCATAGGAGAATAATATTGTACATGATTTGAGTTATTTGCATGCTTTTACATACAAACATGTTAAGACGTTTTAAGTTATCAAGCAAAATGTCATCAAAAAGGCAGCTAACAAGCTAACTTTTCTCTACATTATGTACACGTGGGAATAAATAATCTCTCAAAGGTGGCTCAGTTTATGCATTTTTAAACACGTTCTTTGAAACAAGAAAGAAAATAGTTGAATGCACATAGCGACTAGTGAAGATGTTTCTGCGTCCTGAGAGGAGGGGAGTTTGCCTTGCAGGCTCGGCGGCAAGGATGCAGTTCTGTAGAGAGAGATGCTCTAATGCTTCAACTGGACCGCTGTAATAGCCTATAACGCTGAAGATGAGAGAGAGGTGGGGGTGAGGGGAAGGGGATTCATGCTTCAATTAAGCGAGTGGCACTAAAAGGACGGCGGTAGGCCTACAGCAGATAGGCAACCATACATGCCCTGCATGCAGGGTGTGTATAACATGGACATAGCACGATACTCTTTTTTTTGTTCCGTATCTGTACTTCTCCGTTCTTCCATTCCCAGGCCTAAGCCGTGAAGAGGACTTGTGATTTGTCCCTTGTTCACTTTATGTCCGAAGAGCAGGCCTAGGTAAAGCCACGGTATCAATTCCAGTGAAGTCCCCTTCCCTTTAAGACTGGTGCAATGACCCCACAACAGGTGGTCGTGAATAAGCGAGTCTCAGATTTAGAAACGCTAAACGCTTATAAATCACTGTTCTATCAGGATCAATGCGCTAGTAAGACTTCAAATGTGTTAGTCGAATCAAAGACGAAAATAATTTCTCTATAGGACAGCAGGTGATTTTGGATCCCTTACGACAGAGATCGCATAGGCCTAATGCATAGCCTACTTCTCTCTACTGTACAGAAATAAACTGTGATTAAGACTAAAGAATATTGTATAGGCCTATACACACAGGCAGGGAACACACCTGTAGAGACCTATTTCTAATGTCACTTCTGTGTGCGTCAATTTCGTGAACTGTAAACAAAACTTCACACAGAAAAAAATACAAAGTATGGTTAAAAATAAATAAGATAGTCAGTGGGGAGAGTCTAAGACATGAAAAACTCATTGGATCCTTTCCCATGACTTCCGTTTGACGCCTCTCTGTTACCGTTGCCGCTGAAGGTTCGGCTCGCGAGCTTCTCGTACTTTTCCTTGTACAGGTCCCGTTCTTTGACAAGGCGCGCGACCTCTTGTTTGAGCTGCTCCACCTGATTCTGGAGTGTGCACTTCTCGCTCTCCAACATGTGCCGCTGTTGCACGCGTTTGAACCGGCATGATTGTGCGTAGCCCCGGTTCTTCAAGGTCCGCCGCTTCTGCTTGAGGCGAATCACCTCCTCCTTGCTGAATCCCCGCAGCTGTCTGTTGAGCTCGCGTACAGTCATGCTGACCAGCTGCTCGTCGGAAAAGCGGTCCTCCAGGCGCGCGTGAGAGTGGTGGCTGTGGTGGTGGTGATGGTGATGGGCCGGGTGGTGGTGGCCGTTTGCGGTGGCGGAGAGATCCTCCCCAGCGTACTGTGGCCCGCGGAAGCCCTCATATGGTGCGTGGTGATGGTGATGGTGATGCGCATTTCCAATCAGCGCCTCCACCGCGTCCTCCGGCGTGAGATTCAAGGCTTCGGGGTTGATATGATGCTGGTAATTGGGAATCCAATAAAGATCTTCCAGCTGCCCTTTCCCGCCGGCGGTCGGATTGTTGTTGTTGCTGTTGTTGTTGTTGTTGACACCGTTAGCCAAGTTGTGTCCCGGAGGCGCACCAGGGCTAGGTGCGCCAAAGCTGGGGGAGGAGGGCACGGAGGAACACGGCGTGCTCAGGGGGGTAGAGGACAGTGAGCCCGGCGGGAGGCGGTGGCAGTAGCGCTCGGCTTCGGGCGGCTCCTTCTTCACCTCGAACTTCATCAGGTCGAAATCGTTGACATACTCGATAGCCAGGGGACTGTTTGGTAGCTCCGCGCTCATGGCGAGATCGGTGGCCATGTCAGTCCATGCGAAACGCGCGCGTTTTTTTTTTTTTTACTGGCACTTTGCTCTCACAGCCTCCGACGTAGGTGACCGACTGAATGTCTCCAAGGGTAATTTATACAGATGGCTTTAATACATATGCACGCGCCTGAGAGAGGGTGTATTTAGTCCTTAAAACAGCTTCTATTTATAGCGGCGCTGAGCTCGCGCAGTTTCGTGCATGTAAATGAACTTGTACACCTGCCAGTCCGCCTCTCGGTCCCTCTTGTTGACAACTTGTGCCGGGTCAAATGAACGCCTTAATATCACGAAGCAGGGGAGGGTGAAACAAGAAACTTGTGATGTCAGAGACACAAACCTGTCTTGTCCTCCCGTCACCTCAATAGCGTTCGGCCGCTGCAAACAATTCTTGATATCGAAAGAGATGCAAAGATTTCTCCCTCCTTTGCCTTCTCTCCTCAGTAGGCTATAACGATTTAAATCCACTCCGTCTGATGGTCGACTCACGCACCCAAGTTTTGAGAGAGGGCCAGACTTGGGCAAAGTCCGTCAAATTTCCACTGGATCAGGAAAGTAAAAATCCTGTTTAAGAAATGCACGGTTGTCGCCCTCCAGGCCTTTGGGGGCCTGTTGTTTTGCGGAGTTTCTTACCGCGGCGTAAAGTGCACCACTTGGGTCAGTGTTCGCTGCAGCCTCGGGCGCCTTTTGGAGATTAGTTTAATGAAAGCATAATTCTTCCTGCAGTAGCAAACATCCTGTGCATCCAGAACGTGATTTCCTTGGCTAAATGTGTTGTGTTGGATAATAAACCCTCGTCTCTATTTTGGGGGCTTGGTTGTAGCCGCTCTTAGCTGCGGACACGCAGTTTCAGTCGCGCACCGAGAGACTATCTGTGATTTTATACTCACAACTGCTTGAACTGTCCCACCCAGCGTACGGGACAGACCAATGGAATGGGGCGCGGCTGACATATTTGCATTGTCCTATAGCAACCTCTCCTCTGGGCCAGCTGAAGCGAGCGTGCGGCAGCTGTCAGAGGCTCAGTCTCCGCGAGAACAGGTGCTGAGTCCCGCCCCCTAGCGACTAAGCTCCGTCTTGAACACAGAGTAGAAGATGCGCAAAAAAGGAAAGACGATAGCGCTGCTAGATTTACTGAGAAAATGTTTACTTTGAATGCCTAAAACTCCTCTCTGAATTTATGTAGCCTTTTGAGAACGTGGGTATTTTAGGCTGCTGACATAGGCATGCGCAAGGAGACTAAACGTGGAACTTTTTTTATACAAAAATTAACATAAGACTTTAGGAGTAAGTTTGTGAATTGTTGATTATATTTTACACCAAACGGAACAAATATAGTCTCCAATATAGGGCAGGCTAAACACAATCCCCACTCGTATAAATTACGTTTCATAGGCGTATTCAGCATCGATTTACAGAGGTAGCATGTATTTTACACAGTACAATACTGAGAAAATTACGCCGGTACAGTCGCAGTAGGATGCATTCCTATTGAGTTTGATAAATGGGAAATTATTGCTTTTCCTAAAGAGGGAATGTGAGGAAAATACTCTCAAACAAGTTATAGCAAAACTCATACCCTAATCTCAAGCTTTCTGTAATGGACTGAAGACGCGCCATTTGAAGCGGCCCACTCAATCTCATTCAGTCTCTTCATAAAATCAATGCACATCTCCAGCACTACAAATAAGTGTGCAATATCTGCTTCCGGGTTAATTATGATCGGCTTTTGACCTGATGATGACCAAATTAATCACATTGCACATCAAGTCAGTCTTCATCACAGAGTCGCGTGTGGGCCAGGGGTCACGCAACATCAGTTAAAAGGGGCCGTCGTCGTCTTTTTTACCGCCTGCCGTCTGGGCCTTGCATACTGTATAAAACAAGTTAAAAGCTAACGTACATAATACACACGTTTGCTTAAACATCGACTATTACCGAATTATGGCTAAATGTATTCACACTGTGGCCAATACCTGTTAAAAGTTTATGGTAACAAAGTGATCTTCGTGCATGCGCCATTCTCCTTCACTTAGAGTGATGTCCGAGAGACGCGCGCAGCTCGCATCAAATCTGCCGACGCAGAGGAAAGAAATAAGATGTATTAAGGGAAGGGACAAATCATATCGCGGTGCTTGAAGTTTAAGGTGCGCAAAGTCATTATGCGTTTTTATCAAATAAGCAGGGCTGGACCTCAAAGTCCGAGCTAAGCAGTCCGCTTTGAAATGCCACATTTAAGAAGATCTACTGAAGTCCATTCATTGAGGGGGGTGATGGGCTGTGAGCGCGTGGCCGAGGGCTCTAGACATAAATTTGAAGTCAGGGTTTTCATTGTGCCTTTGCATATTGGGAGTTAGTGGCTGGTGCAGTTCCCCCTATTTAAGCAAAATGGACATCAGCATGTCGGAGATCCAGAGAGAGAGAGAGAGAGAGAGAGAGAGAGAGAGAGAGAGAGAGAGAGAGAGAGAGAAGAAAAGAGAGACAGAGAGGATTGAGTTGTGCATTCCTATGAAACCACAGACAAGCATTTTACTGCTTAACTCTCTCCTATCGTGTGTGTGTGCGCATGGGGTGAATGGGGTTAGGGGTTATCTGAAGCCCTCAAATCTTCAGCTCAAAGATTCAGCACTAATTGTCAATAAAACTTCCCTTAAGTCATATAAGGTATGGGAGAGACTTGGCAACTTTTGGTCAGTACACTAGTACAGCCCAGCCTTCACCATCAGATTGTTTGACACCTCTGCTCAGCGACGGCTGTAAGCTATCTCTAACAGCAGGCCCATATCTGTATACAAAAAGGGCGTAAAGGACATTGAAACGATGGAAGGTTTCACTACATAGGCCTAGATGGAAGGTTTCACCAGATTCACTTCAGTCTGGTTCCGAGAAGCAATAAATGCATTTTTAAATTCGAAATGTGTTATGCAGTGCTGCCAGTGTCAGTTCAGATGACGTTTTCGATTCAGCGTCAGTTTTACTCTACGCCTCTACTACGACCCCAGTCTCCACTCTGTCCCTTTTGTCACAAACCCTGTGTGGCTACTACGTCTGGCAGTGGACCTCTCTCCTCCCGCCGCCCGCAGCGCAGTCCGTCTGTCTAGTCTCCCGCCGCCGCCGTCAGTCCGACTCTACTCCCCGCGTCGGAAAATGCTCACGGACAGTATATGTCATGTCGAATATCTCGCTCAAAAGGGGCCGCACAGAATAACTGTGTGGAGAGAGAGAAGAGACAGAGGGAATAGAGAAGGAGAAAAATGGCCCGCGAATGAGGAGGGAAGTATAACTGGGGGAGATGAGGGGTGGAGAGCGCGCGGGGAAAGAATAGTATGATGGAGAGAAGGAAAGAGACGGGGCACGACTAATGAATCTTCTTCTTTGGGGCGCACGTGATCGTTATTGAGTGAGCCGCGCGGGGTTTTCTCTGTCTCTCTCTCTGCTGCAGCTCCCGTAATCCCAGGGAGAAAAATTCCGCTTGAGCTTTTCCTGCGTCTGCAGCTCGTGCCTCCCCGTGCTTTTACTCAGAAGCGGAGTATTGATCTTAATTAGAGTTTGCAGAGCTCAGCAAGTCCTGCTGTAGGTTCGAGACAGGCGGTAGCAGACATCTGTCTCAAACACTTACATGCACACACACATCCACATCTGTCTCAAGCACTTAGGTATACTCATACACATGCAGCTGTCTCAAGCTCTAACACTCACCAGACCTGCCTTAGCACATGCATGCACATCTGGCTACAGCACTTACAAATACACCTGTTTGTAAGACTTACACAGACAAACATATGTCACTAGTAACTTTACAAATTTAACTCGTCTTATATTTCAAGTGCACACATCCGTTTCCTCCCTTCTTCAGGCATCTCTAATCTCCACACACACTGGCTTTTACAATCAAATATAGTCTGTCTGCACATACATTTCAACTGCTCAGGCACAGCCACCCCCACTAAAACACACAGACATTTGTGTCGAACATCTCAACAGAAAACAGAGTCAAGATATTTTACACACCAGCTTATTTGTGCTATTGTTATAGACTACATATAGTCAGTCTCTCGTCTCTCCCTCACACACACACACACTGGTTAGCACTCTGGACTTGTAACCGGAGGGTTGCCGGTTCGAGCCCCGACCAGTGGGCCATGGCTGAAGTGCCCTTGAGCAAGGCACCTAACCCCTCACTGCTCCCCTAGCGCTGCTGTTGTTGCAGGGAGCTCACTGCTCCGGGTTAGTGTGTGCTTCACCTCACTGTGTGTTCACTGTGTGCTGTGTGTTTCACTAATTCACGGATTGGGTTAAATGCAGAGACCAAATTTCCCTCAGGATCAAAAGAGTATATATACTTATACCATACTATATACACACACACACACCATAGATTCTGACTTGTACAGTTCCCTCAAACAAACAGAAACATGTAAACACACCCACGTCACACACCACACACACACTTCAACTTAGAGAATGTGTAAGTGGAGGACAGACCTGTGTACCATGTGTCTCTCCTACACACTCCTACGCATAATCTCCTCACTTTTACACAAACACCCGACTAGTCAACCATCTCCCCAGTTAAACTTGTGTAAATACAAGTGTACTACTAGAAGATGCATGAGCCTCTCTCTACTGATATGAATATGCACGTATAAAATGGTCCAAAATAATCAAAAATCCTACTAGACTCCCTCTCCGCATATAAGAAATTGACTTCACAGTCAGTTATTACTGTATTTATGTAACGTATCGTTGTGTTTAAAGCTTGCATTGTGTAGTTTAGTTCTGTCTGTGATTCACCATATGATTAGTTAATCTATGAAATGTTTATTAAAGTCAGTAGCTTATTGATTTGGTCTTGTGCTTTCAGGAGCTGGAACAAGCTGTATGTAGTCTGTTGTGATGATATTTTGCACTAACATACTCTTTGGTGCTGTACTGTCTCGTTCATGGGAAAACAGGTTTGAGGGAAGTTCCTGAAGTAATATGTTCATGCTCAGACACATACATGTGAATGCATGTGTTTCATGTGCAAGCATCTCAGACCTTTGTAATAGCAATTTCACCTCTGTGTTTTGAAGAAAAGAAGTCTGTCAGTGTGTCCTCCTCCAAGCACCAAAAAGCACACCCAAACCCATGATTGAAATCAGTCAGCATTCTGCTTTTAATTCCAATACAAACACTTGAACAATTAAAACCTTGGGAAAGCTGGTTTTTGGACGCTCTAGGCACGGCGAGGGCAACCCCTGAGAGGTCACAGTCTCTAAAATCTGGGCTTGATATGAAGCTTTTCCCCTTTTGCTGAGAGGGTGAGAGAGAGAGAGAGAGAGAGAGAAAAGAGAGAGAGAGAAAGGGAGACAAATACTTTAGTTAGTGTGACAGCCAAGGCTACTTATTCACGTAAATATCTTTCCGTAGTTCAGATGCATGAGGGGGTCTGTTCAGTAGCCATGGCAAGTCACATGACCAGGGTTCTCACTCCAAGTCAAACGTACAATTCCAGAACTTTTCCCTGACAAAAAATGTGAATTTCCATGATCTACTATACAATGAATAGTATAATATACCGACCAATGATTTGAAAGCAGCCGTGTAGTGTTCAAGAATCTTTTACTTTTTTTTTGGAGCGAGAGAAGAATAAATGGGCATTGAATAAATACAAAGTTGGGCTACTCAAGCAAGCAGTAATGCGAATAACCAGATATACACCAATTCTACATGGAAATATATTTGTATTAATATAAGTACATTTTAAACTGTTACAACTAAATTCCCTGATATTCTTGACTTTGCCCCAAACATAATACAATTCCGTGTTTCCGTCCGACTTTCCGTGTCTGGAATAGACTTTCCAAAATTCCATGATATTCCAGAAATTCCCTGACCCGTGGAAACCCGGCATGACTCACCGATGGGTGGGACCAGGGCGTGAGGGGGCGTGTCTGGGGGGATGCCATCCTCTGGGGAGCTGGGGAGGGCAATGAAAGACGGCAGTGACCGAGGGGTCGACGTGCACGAGAGGGACCCTTCCTCATTCTCCGGCTCAGCCGACGATGCTGAGAACGATGAGTCTGTAACTGTGCCCTGACTCTGGTCTGGCCTGTAGGGGAGAGAGAGAGAGAGAGAGAGAGAGAGAGATGGAGGGATGATGAGAATTTTCATGTGGAACCTTCAGGGCTGCTTTAGCTTTCAAAATTTTCCAGCTTTCAATTTCAAGATTTCAGAACAGCTGCGTAGCATACTAGTATCTTTGATTTTTTTTAGAGCGGGAAATTAATTTGGCATTGGAAAAACCACAAACCACAACCACTCAAGCAAGCAGTAATGGAAAAAGGTAATGAAGCTGATAAACATCAATGCTGCATGGAAATATATTTATAATAATGTATTTTGGCAGATACATTTTAAACTGCTACAACAGAATTCCCTGATATTCCTTGACTTTGTACCAAAAATGATAAAATTCCCTGAACTTCCATGTCTGGAAAAATACTATTTTCAAAGTTCCTTGTAGCACAGATATTCCTCATTCCTTACTTGTGTGTGTGTGTGTGTGTGTGTGTGTGTGTGTGTGTGCGTGAGTGAATGAGCTCACTTTTTTGAGGAGGCTTTCGCGGGTGCCTTTTTAGCAGGCGGTGGAGGAAGAGCCGGTGAGGTCTTGTTTTGGGCCTGGCTGGCAGCCGCCGTCTTCCGGAGTCGGTGCTTCAGCTTACACTTGGATCCACGTGGGCACACACCTGTCGCAGAGAAGTCCGCACACACCAGAGTGTGCTTCTTCTTACACTGAGGAGCGACCACACACACACACACACACACACACACAGGTTTACAAATACACTGGCATTAGGTCACCTCAAAAAACAGGTCACCTTGTACTAACCCACACAGGAATGCGTGCACAGATACATAAACACGCAGGCATACTGATACACACACACACACTCTCTCTCTCTCTCCCTCTTCCTCTCCACATGCTCCACACTAACACACACGTATCCTCACTGACCATACTGAGGATACAAGTGGAAAACTAAACACTGCTTGTGTTGTACACAAGTGTTTCACAATGTCTGTTAAAATGAGCAGGTTTTATAACTGGGAAGTAAGAAGTAAGTCCATCCACACACACACACACACACACACACACACTAAAAGTGTGAGAAACAACCTCCCCAGGGGAAGGAAAAAAACCTTGAGCAGAGACCCTCTCAGGGGGAAGCCTTGTCTCCTCTGTCACGCCCAGTAGAATAGAATGTGAATGTGGTTAGCTGTGTGTGTGCGCGTGTGTCTGTGTGTGTGTGTGTGTGTGTTTGCGTGTGCATGCATGAGGGGGGGCTGTGTAATATGGGTGTAAATTGGCGGTTTCATTCTTCAGGAGATCCGATCCCTCCCACCTGTCAGAAAAGCTAATTATACCCACTATGTGGTGCTTGGCGTGTGTGTGGCTATGTGTGTGTGTGTGTGTGTGTGCGTGTGAGAGAGAATGTGTATGTGAGAATGTGTATGTGAGTGTATGAGGGGAAAATTAATATGTGTGTGTGTGTGTACGAGGGAGCATCTGTGTATGTATGTGTGTGTGCATGTGGAGCAGGTTGGTACTGAAATAGAGAGCAGGGAGTGGGACAGCTCAAGTTCCCGGGAACAGTGTGGACTCCCGGTCACCCCGCGGAGCAGTCGTCACGCAGACCATCTGAGCCCTCCGCGCCAAAAATACACACCTCACCCGTTACCCCCAACACACACACACACACACACACACACACACACACACACACACACACACACACACACACACACACACACCCCTTGACACCTAGATCAGGTTAGGACCACAACTTCGGTGCAAAAACTACCTCACGCAGAAGACCCTGTGCAAAACCCAAACTCCTCCTCACAGCAGACTAGCCCCCTCATACCACACACATGCTGCCTCATATGACACCAGACATACCCTCATCCAAACCTTATATTACAGACAACATGACACACTGAAAGCTGCAGTTGGCAAGATTTGATCATATTCACTGAAACCCACACTATCCTCGACAGAACAACATAAATCAGCCGTTCTAGAAAAAATCCCGCGACTTCTACCTCCACCTAGAGCCTGTTGCAAAAATCCACAGCTCCCAGTTCTTTGGTCCAATCAGAGCAGGGCTGTGTGAGATCTGACTGTCAATCACAGTCTGGTGCAGTCTGGTGCGACTGACGAAGCACAAACTCGATGAGAGTGTTCTAGGTGGTAGTGGGTGAGGGGCACATGAGTTGTAAACATTCAACATTTTGGCTAAGTCCCCTCAATCTGTCAGATTTGCCAACTGCAGCTTGAAGGGCCAGCAGTCTAAAAAGAACTGACCCTCTACATTACAGCATTACATCAAATACCATGTGTATGAAACAATACATACAAAAACAATATTTTTAAACAGTGTCAAATGTTGCATTCTGGCTGTTGCAAATAACCACAGAAATTGTTTTTGTTTTTTTTGGTATTATACGCTGAGCAAAGGCTCTCTGCTATGAAACAGCACTGATAACTCATTTCACTACAATCAGATAATAGTTTCAGTCCAGCCAAAAGTAGCCCTGAAGTGCACTCCCTTCAGGCCCAACACTGCAATGTGTGTGTGTGTGTGTGTGTGTGTGTGATTCCATCACACAACAAACTCAAGCAGAAGACTACAAAACCCACAATCATCTAACTGGCTCATCCTGAGAGGTCTCATTTCAACACAAATCCATACGCCATGGCATCATAACTGTAAAAAAAATTACAAATCCACAGAGACTTGAAAACTATAAACAGACACACACAGACACAGACACACACACACACACACACACACACACACACACACACACACACACACACACACACACACACACACACCCCTTGACACCTAGATCAGGTTAGGACCACAACTTCGGTGCAAAAACTACCTCACGCAGAAGACCCTGTGCAAAACCCAAACTCCTCCTCACAGCAGACTAGCCCCCTCATACCACACACATGCTGCCTCATATGACACCAGACATACCCTCATCCAAACCTTATATTACAGACAACATGACACACTGAAAGCTGCAGTTGGCAAGATTTGATCATATTCACTGAAACCGACACTATCCTCGGACAGAACAACATAAATCAGCCGGTTCTAGAAAAAATCCCGCACTTCTACCTCCACCTAGAGCCTGTTGCAAAAATCCACAGCTCCCAGTTCTTTTGGTCCAATCAGAGCAGGGCTGTGTGAGATCTGACTGTCAATCACAGTCTGGTGCAGTCTGGTGCGCACTGACGAGCACAAACTCGATGAGAGTGTTCTAGGTGGTAGTGGGTGAGGGGCACATGAGTTGTAAACATTCAACATTTTGGCTAAGTCCCCTCAATCTGTCAGATTTGCCAACTGCAGCTTGAAGGGCCAGCAGTCTAAAAAGAACTGACCCTCTACATTACAGCATTACATCAAATACCATGTGTATGAAACAATACATACAAAAACAATATTTTTAAACAGTGTCAAATGTTGCATTCTGGCTGTTGCAAATAACCACAGAAATTGTTTTTGTTTTTTTTGGTATTATACGCTGAGCAAAGGCTCTCTGCTATGAAACAGCACTGATCACTCATTTCACTACAATCAGATAATAGTTTCAGTCCAGCCAAAAGTAGCCCTGAAGTGCACTCCCTTCAGGCCCAACACTGCAATGTGTGTGTGTGTGTGTGTGTGTGTGTGTGATTCCATCACACAACAAACTCAAGCAGAAGACTACAAAACCCACAATCATCTAACTGGCTCATCCTGAGAGGTCTCATTTCAACACAAATCCATACGCCATGGCATCATAACTGTAAAAAAAATTACAAATCCACAGAGACTTGAAAACTATAAACAGACACACACAGACACAGACACACACACACAAATAGCCCCACACATAAACACTGCTGTCTTGTGGAGCAAGTTTACGGTGCCCTGTGAATCCCATTCTGCAACAGCTCCTAAATCATCCCGTGGGCACCTCTCTCTATCTCTCTCTCTCTCTCTCCCCCACACACTCACAGACAGATACACAGACAGACAGACACAGACACAGACAGACACACACACACACACACAGGTCCTCAATCATCATCAGTCTTCGGACTCTGTGCACTCGAGCACTAATTGGCCCAATTTAACAAATCCCTCTTCACTCACTTTCAGTCAGTTCTAATTGTGTGTGTGTGTCTGTGTGTGTGTGTGTGTGTGTGTGTGTGTGTGTGTGTGTGTGTGTGTGTGTGTGTATGTGTGTATCTGTTTAAATGACTAGTACTATGTGAAAAACATTTTATAGTGCTGTTTATTTTTGGATGAAGGACATATTTATTCCACAAAAAAAAAACCACTGACAAACAATGCTATGCAATTTATGAGCTATTATTATATTATTTCCCATATATTAAAGGGCATATGAAGCTGTGGGATTATTAAGTTATTGGACCTGTTTCCCCGTGGTGGATATCTCTCATGGTTGCTGTGGTGTAATGTTGTTTTGTGTGTGACTTTATGGGGTGGTGTTATCTTACTGGTATCTGGCTCCAACATCACAGACATATCAGATGAGGGTCTTGTGTCTGCTCACAGTGGACGAGTGACTCAGAGGATTATGTGCAGGAGCGAACAGGGACGGACAGCCGGGCAGACTTAGGGTCAACCACTACCACTAGCCATATACTCATTAGCGGGTCCAGATCAGTGTAACATATGTGTTTGGTCTAAAAGAGGGCTGAGGCTGGATGCTGTGGCTGATTCCCTTTTGGTTGAGTATCTACAAGCTATGTATGTATCGCACCCAAGGCAATCGGCCCATGTCATGTATAACAAGACCCACCACTGCTCATACCACTACCGCATACCTGCTCAGTGATCGTGCCTCACTCACACACACACACACACGGACACACACACGGACACGGACATACACACACACACACACAAATAGACAAGCATGCACGCACACACACATATAAACATACACACACACACTCTCACACTCACACTGCTCGAAAACCTAGCACAAAGCCTAACACAGTGGTCAAACAGCAGCCACCTGGCAGGTGTAGCCACCAGGGAAGACTGTAAGAGAGTAGCAGGGAGAGAGAGAGAGAGAGAGAGAGAGAGAGAGAGAGAGAGAGAGAGAGAGAGAGAGAGAGAGAGAGAGAGAGAGAGAGAGAGAGAGAGAGCAGATGGAGGAGGCAGAGGAGAAAAAAAAGAATGAAAGAAAGAGAGAGAGAGGCAGACGGAACGTCTTCATATCGGAGTGAGTTAACAATTTTCCACTTGATTTAAGGAATGCTGTGAGTCTCTGGGGCCTATTCCAACAGCCCCGCGCTGCACACAAACCACATGCAGTCAGCACATTTTACATTAGACAGAGACAGGATGGCAGAGAGGGAGGGGGAGAGATGGAGAGAGAGGGAGGGAGAGAGGGAGAAAGATAAAGGAAAGTGATGGAGGGGGGAGACAGGAAAACATTGGGAGGAGGAAGTGAGTGAGTGAGTGAAAAGGAAAGAATATATATAAATAAATATATATATATATATATATATATATATATATATATATATAGAGAGAGAGAGAGAGAGAAGAGAGAGAGAGAGAGAGAGAGAGAGAGGAAGAGAGAGAGAGAGAGAGAGAAAGAAAGAGAGAGAGAGAGAGAGAGAGAGAGGAAGAGCATAAGGCTAGATGGTAAGGATGGTGGATAACCACACAAGCAAAGTAGCAGGAAATAATGGTCAAGGCAGACACATATAGAAGGGGAGACTGACTGAGTGTGTGTGTGTATGCGAATGAATGAATGAGAGAGAGAGAGAGAGAGAGAGAGAGAGAGAGAGAGAGAGAGTGCGAGTGACTGCGTTTAACCCTCGGCGCGCTGGACTGTGTGTGAGCAGCGTCTCTCGGCTGCTGTAGCACCGTCATCAGCACTTTTTCCCCTCCATAATTACCGCGTGCTATCCATCATGTCACACACAGGGCTTTTGGGACACTGAAATTACAGACCTAAGCACTTTGGCTAATAGAATAAATATTAATATCTCTGCTTTTAGATATTCTCATTCTCAACCCCAAACATTTAAATGCAACACAAATGCATTTTGCCACAGGAAAAAAAAAATAGTGAGAGTGTGTGTGTGTGTGTGTGTGTGTGTGTGTGTGTGTGTGTGTGTGGGGTATTAGTGTGTGTGTGTGTTTATTTGTTTGTGTGTGTATTTGTGTGAGAAAAATGCAGGAAAAAATGGAAAACACAGATACTGTGATGGCAAAAGTATTTGTGCAGAGAGGGGAAATTAGACAACCTGAGGGGGCAGTTAATAAAGTAAGGTCAGGCCTTAAGCGGGGGCAGATAACTCATGGGCTGGTGGCAGTTTCAGTCAGAGAAGCCCAAGCCCAGGGGACAGCAGCAGTGTTGAGGAGGCTGGGGCAGTAAGGGAACCACTGAGACGGGGGTGGGGGCTAGCAAGCTATGGCACGATGGAGTCTACGGGGTCCTCCACCCTAAGGATTAAGATTGTCCTCTGCAGGGGGTCTATTTCTATGTCTCTCTGGGAAGAGACCAACATTCAGTGGCATTCCCCTTGATTTCTTAATTGCGTTATGTACTAATGTGTTTTGTTTCTTCTTCTTCTTCTTCTACTACTACTACTACTAATGTGGTGACCCTTACTGATGTTTTGACACAGAGTCACCAGCATGACAACACACAGTAAGGAGAGTGTAAAAGTGCTTTTCTGAGCATGTTTGAGTTGTCGTTCTAAGTCTACACTCCTTACCTTCTAGTGTGAGCGCATGTGAGTGTTGTAGTTGCTATATTTGTTTTCGCATGTGCACTCTGTGTGTGTGTGTGTGTGTGTGTGTGTGTGTGTGTGTGTGTGTGTGTGTGTGTGTGTGTGTGTGTGTGTGTGTTGCTTACCTTCTCTCCTTGAGGGCAGTAGCCTCTTATGAAGTCCTGACATACGGCAGCTTTGCGTGACACGTAGACATGACTATAAGGGCAGCTGCTGTTATTGCAAATCCCTCGCAGATAGTACGAACACACCGGCATCTACACACAGATGGACAAAAGATAGCCAGTGAGTCAGTCAAGGACCAGAACAATCTGAAGTGAAAATAAGCGAGTAATCATCGTCATCATAATAAGAGACTTAATGGAGAGTAAACAAATGATCGTAAGAGCCTGAATTAGGCCTGGTGAATAATAGAATGATCATAATAAGCTAAAAAAAGAGAAAGTTAGATATGAATAATTTTAGCAATCTCAGTTTTAAGTTGGCATACTATAAAAGGAAGCACAGTGATTGGTTCTGATACAGTAAATATGTCTGGAGAAGTTAATTTGCTTCTAATGACCTGAAGCAGGGGAAAACCGGCCATCAGACAGCCTTGTTTTTCTTAACACCAAAGCGCTGCCAAAACTCCACTCTGGTTCCCACAGAAAATCAATACACGAGAAAGCCTCCCTTCATTCGGTTCATGACATTTAAAGGAAACACTATCTAAATTTGCTTATTATACCATGACTGATTCTTTGGAACAGACCACAAATCATAATCAACAATACAGTATTCCAGCATTAAGCAATATAAATGATGACGTCCTGTGCTCCAGTCATATTATGTAATTGCAAAAGGCAATAGCCTTTATGTACTTGAAATTCAGGGCAATTACATTTGACCTGTCAATTTATTTTTTTATCTAACTTATAAGGTTTGCTGATTATTGCAAGCTGGTAAAATCAACATCTGCTTCTAATTCCACAGTTGGCGTCCTGAGGTAAATATCGTGACTAAGCAGACAGGTGTCAGTGACCTAGCATGCTAACCTTTGTCAAGTTTTTGTCAACAAGCCGTCTCAAGTCCTACAGCTAAGTAAGGCTGGGTCCAGAGACAGGCAGAGGACACTCATCATGTCATTTGTACTGGGATTTTGACATGGGACAAACTTGTTTTATGTTTATCATTATGTTTTTGGTATTTGGTGACTCACAGTATATTAAAGGAACCGTATGTACGCAGTGTATTTCAATTAATCATAAAATGGCCCTGATATGTCACTAGACATTAAGAAATCATGTTCATTTTAAATACTTATATCACTGACAACAGTAGTCTGGCCAGGATATTGTCATTGAAAAAGTGAAGTTGCAGCCCTCAACTGATGTTGATGTTGTCATGTTGTGTTTTGGCCTGATGAGTCACCCTCCACCTATCTACTAATCACAAAGTCAGTAGTGTTTTGGCATCCGGGTTGCCAGCTCTGCCAGTCAGAGGGGAGGGGAAGGGGATACACCACTCTACAGTAATTTGAAAGTGATTGTAGTACCAGTTTTGGCCACAATCTTACATACAGTTCCTTTAACAAAACATTTGTTTAGAAAAGTATCTGGAGTGTTTCCTTGAATCCAGACCTGTGGAACTTGGGGTGCCACTTGACTGGATTCAGTCAAGAAAGGTATTCAAGTGCTCAAGTGCAAAGAAACTGAGAACATTGCAAGAAACACATCAGAAGTATGATAGATCTGGAGACATGGAGGCATCATTCAGAATTTATATCAAACATACATGCAGTAAGCTGAAGTCATTTCTTTTGATCTGTGATAGAATTTGTAATTTGTAATTAGCACAGTAACTCAGTGGCCTTGCATTCAAGTCCACGGGTAAGTGTACAAATATCAATGATGCAACTGATAATACAGACATGATTAATATACTTTTAATCACATATAAAGCGCTTAAACTATGCAGCCAATGAAGGACAAGAATTTTGTTAATAGTCCCACGTCTGCTTGGTTGAGGCTCGCTTCAGCATAAGTGTGGTGTGTATGAGGGTGAGTGTGTTGGTGGCTGTGTATGTACTGTATGTGTCTGGATTTGTGTTTGTGCGATCCTGATATAACCCTGGCAAGGGCTGGTGGGGGTGGAGGGTTGGGGAGTTGGGTGAAGGAGTTGAGGGTGGTGAGTTGAGCCTCCTTAAGGGCTAGATGTCGGGCTGGGAGGGGTAGTTGTGTGGGGGAGGTGTGGGTCAGATCATTTCTGCCTAATTAACTGCTACAGAAATATTTACCCAGGCAGGGTAGCGGTACAGCACTTCTGATGGGTTTATGGGCAGGGGGTGGGCCCTCGCCCAGGGCACGGAGGCAGGGGGGCAGGGATGTGTGTGTGGTGGACGGGTGAAAGGAATGAGGAGAGGGGTGCAGTTTGGGGGTGGGGTGGGGAGGTTGTGGGGGTCCGGTTTCTGAGTTATTTGGGGGGCCTGGCCGAAGTGGGATCGGGTTCGGGAGCACGGCTAAAGTGAGATGGGCAGGATGGGCACTGGAAGGGGGCCCGTTGCAAGGGTCTGGACGGGGGTTGGCGGTGGCGGGGGGCAGGTGGAGGCTCCACCAAGAGCTGGAGTGGCCCGTTTAGGACACACCGACAGCTGTCTCCTCAACGCCTACAGGCAAAGACGGTGATGGGTGACACACAGGTGTGGATGAGGCTATGGGCCCGTGTGTGTGTGTGGAGATTTGCATGAAGTATTTTCAAACCCCAACAACTGCAACATAGTTTCACACAAACAGAAGCTGACCCAGAGGTCAATAGTTCAACACTCTCCCTCTCTTCAGAGGCTCCTAGCATGGCTGTCTGACAGCCAGACCTGAGACATAACTAGGGCTGTCACTTTTGTGAAAAAATCCCGTTCGATTTTTGAGACATGAGTGTTTATTGAATCGATTGTAAAATCGATTTTCACATGTCTAAAGACGTTTCCATTGTCAACGCCAAATATAGGCCAATCCACGGACAACTAACAGGCATTAGGACGAACGTAAAGATGGCGCTTGAAGACGCACAAGCCAGCAATATTTCTGATGATTTATTAGCGTGAAGTTTTGTGCACAATGACAAACAGGAGTGCAACATTCTCGAAAAACAATAAGCAGAGTGGACTGCCATAACATCAGTGAAAAACATTACTGCAGGCTTCAACGTGGCTGTGTTTACGATTACAAATGTCAAACAAATTTCGCCTACGTAGGAACTCACGACTGCACAGTTTGCATACCGCTTTGCCCTTCTCACAAACTGTGCAAACTGTGCAAACTGTGCAAACTGTGCAAACTGTGCAAACTGTGCAGTCGTGAGTTCCTCGCAGGCGAAATTTATTATTATCCTGTAGTCCTTGTTTAAAATGAAGTGTACATATTTGGTCAAAATCGATTCCCTATTTTAGTTTTCGAAACTTGTGTTGGTTGGTCCAATCGTTTGTGCAATCGATTTTCAAACGTAAAGTGACAGCCCTACACATAACAGCATGTTTGTAAATAATTTTTTTCCCCCCCACAAAGCTTAATGGCCATTTCATTTTTTACACATTCTGAACCCTAATGTCCCATACACACGCTGCTGCACTGCAATGACACAGCTCTTTCAATCGACACACAGTTGTCAGTGACACACACACACATGCTGTGTGTGGGATGGACCCTTGGTCAGTTGAGCCGGTTAAGTTACCTTTTCTCTGGACACTCTGTGTGAGAAGGGGCAGGTGCCGTCCGTCTGCTTACACGTTCCTCGTAGGAACCTGGCACAAACCACAAACCCACTCCGACTCATAAATCAAGAATAATCCCTGTCGGTCCCCCAGAAACATCTCAGGTCAGTGGGACGATGAGGCCGGGCCAATGGCACAATAACTCAATCAATAAAATGTATTGTTTATCATGCAGTATCACCATGCAACATGGCCTCAATACACTTCACAACTTTAAAAGAAAATGAGACAAAACATACAACCATGTAACATGTTATATCAGTGATTTAGATGTCATCACAGCAGTGAGATAAAGCAGAGAACACGATACTCTTAACATGTTGGTGACACGAGCCATAGAGTGCACAAGTCTATATAATACATGACATTATATATCTCTATAGTTTACTAAATGTATAAAATACAACATTCCTATTTCTGGAGCATATGGGGATGCGTGTGTTTGAAAGATTTAGTGGTATGTAAGATGTATGTAACACGCATGTGTGAATGCTTGAGCGAAAGTGTGGTAGACAGACCAACGGCTGCCGTGCATCAGCCAGGTGGGTGCTACACATTAGTGGTGGTTAGTGAGGTTCCCCCTACACTGTGAAGCGCTTTGAGTGTTGTGAAAAGCACTATATAAATGTAATGTGTTGTTGTTGTTGTTGTTATTTGCATCTCAGTGTGCGCTAACGGAGTGACTGATGTACCTGGTGCAGACGGCCACCTTCTCCGGGTCGTGGATGAAGGGACAGGCGGTGCCGCGGTTGCACTTGCCGAAGCGGTTGTAGTACATGCAGTACTGACGAGCCTGCTGCTTCTTCTGCTGGGCCTGACGGATGATGGCCAGACTCCTCTGGACCACACGGCTGCAAACACACACACACACACACACACAGACACACACAGTAAACACATAAGTTAACACATGAGTAAACACATAGACATACACACACAGATGGACAAAATGGCAGAGAGGCCATCAAAGGCATCATCACCAGCTGATCTAGGGAGACCAGAGTGAATAGATGCCAATGTGGACAGAGTTGGGAGAGAGATCAGACAGAAATCACACACCAGGGAGACAGACCAGTTAACACACACACTTATCAGTGGACATCAGCAAGACACACAAGAGTTGAATCAGATGACCGATCAGACAGGTGGGGCAAACGGTGGAGGAGGATCAGCTCTTGGAGATCCGTGTCCATCCTGCATAGTTTCTATCGGTCCCTACTCCAGCACTGCTGACCAAGCCCATCAGATAGATATTAATACCCGTCCGTCCTGCTAAGCAACTAGATCAGAGGTGTGCTGAAATTCACAAACACAGAGGCGAACGTTTGCAAACATTTTCGCAACGCAGGTTTCTGTTTGCCTTTGACATTTTGCGAACACTCGCAAACGGTCTGTGGAGGTAGTTCTCCGGGAACATACAGTGGAGCTGGACGTGAGCTGGATGACATGCTACTGCTACAATGGGCTGTTTACACCAAATCGGTCAAAATTCACTGTTTCAGAGAAAACTTGTTCGCCATGAACGTTCGCCACTGTTTGCCGAATTTCAACGCACCTCAGGTCTGAATGAGGGGGGGGTTGGTTGAGCAGGAGAATGTGTACTGAAAGGGTACTCGACAGACGAGAACTTCAGAGAGAGAGATTGGACGTTATCCACAGAATGAGAGAGAGCATGGAGGAGCATAGAGACGTGTGTGTGTGGGGGGGGGGATAAAGATGGGCTATCAAGCATGTGCATCATAGGTGGGATGCAGAGATTGTGTGGCAAAACGAAGGCAAAAGACGGAGTGTGTGTGAGAGAGAGGGAGAGAGAGAAATCTGCAGCTATCAGCAGAACTGAACAAGCCCTGGCAGAGATCAACTGCTCCTACCCTGCTTTGGCTCACACACTAAACACACACACACACACACACACACACACACGCAAACACACACACACACACACACACAAACACACACACACACACACACACACAGCTCACCTGGCGACGTGGCGGGTGCTGGAGGTCCTGTTGAGGTTGAATGCGGTGGGGGAGGTGGCGGTAGGCATCCAAAGGCGTCTCCCTGAGGGGGACAAAAGGGCACAAACCCTCAGAGCTGGACTGCAGCTGACCACTGACTGCAGCTACCCGCTGCTAAACAGCTAACCGCTGCTAAACAGCTAGCCAGCGCATGTCATATCCAGTGTGTCTCTACACAGACAGTGGAAACAGCACTCAACATTCAAAATGACAAAAATGTATTAATTTCACACACGCGCACACATACTCACTCACTCACTCTCTCTCACACACACACATACTCACACTTTGGTATGGACAGTAGTTATAAAGGGAAGATGAACTGGTTAAGAATGGAGAGGAAATACAGTGTTGCCGTGTGTGTGTGAGAGTGTATGTGCGCATGTGTGTGGGTTTAAGGCATCAGAACGCCAGTCATGTGTGGAGCTTTGCCCTTTAATTCCAGCAGTAGGACACGGCAAGTAGTTCAGTCCGGAACTTTAATCTCTCTTGCACTTGCACACACACACACAGGGCAACACAGACACACACTGATAGATGATAACTTTATTATTTCAGATGGCCGGCCTTAGCTCCCACCTACTGAGAGAGCAGGGTGATAATCTGGAGTTTACGCACACATGTGCACACACACGCGCACTCATACTCATTCACTTACTCTCTCTCACACACACACACACACACACACACACACACACATCGCATACGCCGCGACGCATACGCGCATCACGCACGCCCTTGCATACGCATACACACACACACACACAGGCGCTTTAGTATGGACAGTTTAAAGGACTATATACATATGCAGTAGGTCAAGACACACAGACATACAGTACATAGGGGCACGCACACACACACACACACACACACACACACACACACACACACACACACACACACACACACACACACGCGCACACACGCGCACACACACACACAGTCTAATGAAGTGTCTGTACCTGTCCTGTTTGTAGCTGTGCCAGGGGCTTGCGTGCGGGACAGCTTATTGGCCGACACCTGGTAGAGCTCTCCTCCAATCCAGCGCATGCGCCCCCCCCTCCAGTGCCGCTCTTGGGCACTCCGCAGCCGACTCTGCAGGAGCATTCTGGGTAATGTAGTAAAGAAGAGCACAGCACAATAAACCAGCTGATCCATCATTTGCATGTATGTTTCTGTTGTGATCCTGTAGTCCAGCTTCTTTCTGTGTCTCTTTCGTCCTCTCTCCCTTTGTCCGATGGACACTTCTTCTCCCATTTCTCTGTTAATCTCAGTTGTGTTTTCTACACTGTGTGTCTCCAACACTGTGCTCCTCTAAATGGACTCTCTGATAGACTGTACAGCTGTACAGGCAGGTGGAAATGGAGAGAATTGAAAAGAGGAGAAATGAGGAGAGGGGGGGAAATCAATAAAATAGTCTAGTGGCACAGTGGCAGACCCGCGCGCACACACGCACACACACACACGCACGCACACACACGCACACACATGCACACACACGCACACACGCACGCACACACACAGGCTTCATGTAAAGCTTATGATAACCATAGATAGAAAATGCGTTTGTGTCTCTGTGAATGCAATTGTGTGTGTGTGTGTGTATGTGGTAGAAGTAAGAGTGAATGAGTGTGTGTGTGTAAGAGAGAGAGACAGAGAGTTTGTGAGTGTGTGTGTGTGTGTGTCGTGTAAGAGAGAGAGAGACAGAGTTTGTGTGTGTGTGTGTGTGTGTGTGTGTGTGTGTGTGTGTGTGTGTGTGCGCGTGTGTGTATGTGTGTGTGTGATTTCCTCTTTGTAATGGGCAGCATGAATCCATTTCCAGTCCATTCGCGGCTCAACAGCAAATTACTCACAGTCTCCCACACAGTGAACACACACACAATCTTGGGCCAATTCAAGGGACTCAACAAGGCAATTTACAGCCAGAAGTTAGGGCTCTGGACAACCAGCCCTAAAACGCTTTCAGAAATCGGGCATTGGACCTTAGATTTACAGGTGAGGGTTGCTCTTAAACGTTTCACAAGTCACATCTTTTACCATAACAGGGTAAAAGATCAGAAGATAAAAATGGAAACTTTCCGTGATGGCCTCAGGTGGACGTATCCTGACACCTGTCTTATTTGATCTAGGTTTTGCTCAAGGTTGCTTTCAGTTCAAAGGGAGTTTGGTCACCGTTACCTATTTGCTTGCTCTAAGAGCTTCACACCTTGTGCTCTAAAGTGCCTTGATACGACGGCAATTGTCATTAGCAAATTATAAATGAATAGCATGGTGTTGAAAGTTGAATTGAATAAACTGATGGAGAGCAGTTTTCTATGTTGTCGTAATTGTTTCTGTTCTGCATGCCTATGACTGGGGAGGTCTAGAACACAGAGGCAGAACACAGGGAGCACAGCCAGATGGACAGAATGGATGGAGCAGGACGAAGGAGTGGGAGAGAGGGAGAGAGGAAGCACAAAGGAGGAGAGTGCGAGCGAGGGAGTGGACTCTTATCCATCCTGATCAATACTGAAACACTAAATCTGATGAGGGCACGACTCTTCAATTCTCTGTGTGTGTGTGTGTGTGTGTGTGGTCAACACATTAACATGCACACCAACAAAATAGGACCACAGAGTTAGAGAGGAAAAGGAGATAATAGTCAAGCATGAGAGAATAAGAGGAAAGGACAGGAGAGTGAACAACAGAATGGACAGATGAGTGAGAGAGAGAGAGAGAGAGAGAACACATGTAAGAGCATGCACGGGAAGAAAGGGAGGAGAGACAAGAGAGAGGAGAGCAGAGGGGAGGAGTGGAGTGGGAGGAGTGGAGAGAACAGGAGAGGAGGAGGAGGAGGAGGAGGAGGAGGAGGGGGGTTGGTGTGATATACGCGCTGACGGCCCGTGCTTTACAGCTTTCTTAATTCAGCTCCTGCTACTATTAATGTGCTTAATGTTGAGATTATATCTCTTTTCTGGTGGCAGGGCAGATTTACGGTGGCCATTTCTCCAGCGAGTCCCACCCACCCCCCCAACCCCACCTCCACGCCAGCCCACCAATCACCCGCAGGCCTGATCCTGCTGACTACACACTCCTGCAAGGCATGCTGGGAGCTGGGGGTCACCCTAGTCCCCCTGGGGCTGAGGGGCAAGTAAAGAGGTCGTGACTGGAACAGGGTGTGTGTCTGCGTGTGTGTGTGTGTGTGTGCGCGTGTGTGTGTGTGTGTGTGTCTGAGAATGTCTGTGCACACGCACGTGTGTGTGAGTGTGTGTGTATGTGTGTGTGTGTGTGTCTGTGTCTCACTACTTTGTTGGAGTGCTTGTGCTGGCATGTATGTATCATGGAATCTTATATCATCCAATGAAAATTGCCCACTTAGAGATTGCTGTCTTAACCACTGGTAGCCACTTGCCAAATTCTAAGAGATTAAACAGAGACTATCACTGGCAAGAACACGACCAAGATTAGGCGCATCAAAATATATCATCAATCCATATGAGACGTTTCCTTCAGGTTACCCATCAGAAACGATGCATATGAACACCTGGTTAACCAGCAGTGCTTGGGTTTGATCAATTCCATAAACATCATCACTGGATAAACATCATCATTTGGAGACCCGAGGCTACATCATGTGCACAGGTGAGAACACCTTTAGGACAGGGGCAGAGGCGGAACACGGAGAACATCGTCAGCACAGGCAGAGCTGACATCAGCACAGGTAGTGGCACAGTGTGGCCGAGCGCACGTGTCGACACAGCAAAGAGGGCGGACACGACAGAGGTCAACACAGGTGGGAACACCGCTGATATCAGCAGCACAAGCAAAGGTCAGGTGGGCACAGAGAGGACCCAGTCACCCAGTCAGACTCTCTCTCTCGCTCTCTCTCATTTCTCTCACTCTTTCTTTCTTTCTTTCTTTCTTTCGTTCTTTCTCTCTCTCTCTCTCTCTCTCTCTCATTTCCCTCTAATATTTCACACAGCGCAGCGTCATGGCGCCTCAAATTGAAAATGCCATAGTGAATCAATATTAACTGCAGGAGCAGTCAATGAGCGGCGATCCGTCATCAGCCTCAGGCCACAGGGGCAGGCCCCCTCCAGCTGGGTCTCTCTATTAAACATTCACTTAACATACACCTAACATACTCTCAACGTATATTAACATACTTAAAACATACCTCCAACACACTTAATATACACTTAGCATTGTGTAATTAAAACATGCACATGACACACTCCAAACATGCACTAATCTTCATATGCTAAACATACAGAGGATATACACTTAACGTATCCTCATCATGCTACTCTCAATGTACACTAATCATACTTGTACACAACATGCACTCTGATCACTCAACATATGCTTAACATATGCGTAACATTAGGGATGCCACTGCAGAACACTGGATCAAAGGAAAATCACGATTTCATGAAATCACTATTTATTGCATGTGTAGTGTTCACAGCACTCATTTACCTGATAAACTATATGTGTAAACTGAGATTGTAATTTTAGTATGATTAATTGTGCAGCCCTACATATGCATACACGCCCTAAGCATAGCTACTCTTAACAGACTGATCACAAAAGTGATAATCAACTATATCCGACATATCCAGAAACTCAAAGACATGTAGTTACATAGCAGTACAGTAATGACACAGTGAACACGGATTTCCTACACTCTCTAACCCCCTCTCTCCCTGACTCTAAATTAAATAACACTCTAAATGCCCTCTCTTTCCTTCTCCTCCTCTCTTTCTGCCCTCTCTTCCCTTCTCCTCCTCTCTTTTTCTGCCCTCTCTTCCCTTCTCCTCCTCTCTTTCTGCCCTCTCTTTCCTTCTCCTCCTCTCTTTCTGCCCTCTCTTCCCTTCTCCTCCTCTCTTTCTGCCCTCTCTTCCCTTCTCCTCCTCTCTTTTTGCCCTCTCTTTCCTTCTCCTCCTCTCTTTTTGCCCTCTCTTTCCTTCTCCTCCTCTCTTTTTGCCCTCTCTTCCCTTCTCCTCCTCTCTTTTTGCCCTCTCTTTCCTTCTCCTCCTCTCTTTCTGCCCTCTCTTCCTTCTCCTCCTCTCTTTCTGCCCTCTCTTTCCTTCTCCTCCTCTCTTTTTTTCCTCTCTTCCCTTCTCCTCCTCTCTTTCTGCCCTCTCTTTCCTTCTCCTCCTCTTTTCTGCCCTCTCTTTCCTTCTCCTCCTCTCTTTTTGCCCTCTCTTTCCTTCTCCTCTCTTTCTGCCCTCTCTTCCCTTCTCCTCTCTTTCTGCCCTCTCTTTCCTTCTCCTCTCTTTTGCCATCTCTTCCCTTCTCCTCCCTTCAAATTCTCTAAATCTCTCGCTGCCTCTCTGGAGTCTCTGCCCTCCGCACTAAATCAAAGGAATGAAGTTCGATTCATTTGCTTAATAGGAGCATTGAATGTGTGGGGATAGACACCTGATTTACAAGGGATATCTCTACCACGTCTAGTCTACACACCCTCAGTTCTCTCTCTCTATCTCTACAACTCTCTCTCTCTCTCTCTCTCTCTCTCTCTCTCTCTCTCTCTTTCTTCCTCCCTCATCATTCTCATCTTCATCTCTATTTATCACTCGTTCTGTCATTCTTCTATGACTCTCACCTTCTGCTCTCTCTCCATCATTTCATGCCAGAGGATAAATAAAGAAAGAGATGGACAGCAAAGAGGATGGCATTATGTTGTGTGTGTGTGTGTGTGGATAAATTAGTGTTTATGACTATATGGTCGTAATGGACTGTAATAACCAGAGGACGAGCGCTCCCCCTTTCCTGCTCCTTATAGCAGGAGTAGATAGGAGGCTTATCTCCTGCCCCATGTGTTAAAGGAGCACTTACATGACACATGCAGGACTGGAGTATGGGAGATGCAGGAGAGCAAAAGAGCAAAGAGAAAGAGAGAGAGAGAGAGAGAGAGAGAGAGAGAGAGAGAGAGAGAAGAGAGAGAAAAAAAGACAGAGCAAGAGCAAAAAAGGCAGAGCGGGGGGTTGCTGAGTAGACAGAATGCTGAGTGTGTGTCGCCATGACAACCGGTGAGGCGGGTGAGCGGGCGGGTGTGTCTTGTCCGGCGTCTGACCTGGCTGACTGGACTCTCCTGGACCTCCATGAGCGGGCCGTACTGGGGTGGGGCTGGTGTGGGAGCGCGTGCCAGCGCCTGGCATCAATCCGGTAGCGCGTTCGGACCCGACTCGGGGCAAGGTGAACAGCAGGGCCTGAGGACAAAGACGAGGAGAAGAGGGAAGCAACCCAAACAAGAGATTTAGTCTGAAACAGAAACCAAAAGGACACACACACACAGACACACACACTCACACACTCCCACAGTCATATCTCTCTTACGCTCACACACACACACACACACGACACAAGGGAACATGCGCTGACTACACACACACTCCTCAGCGCACTCGCAGCCACCCTTACAACTTCTCTGACAGGCGCTCTTTTTAACAAGGCTCGCCGAGGAAAATGAAGGAATAACAAAGGCAGAATTTTTATGAGTCTAATAAATCATTTCCACTGTCGCCTCCCCTGTGTCCCCACACTTCTCTTCACCTCTCATTCATCCTATCATTTCACACATTCATCAGCCGACGCCAGCCAGGAGCCATTTATTTATTTACTTATTTGTCTATTTGTCTCCCTCTCTCTCGCTCTGTTCATCCATCCTGGAGTGGAGATGAGGCTTCTCACTAGCTCATGGCAGCCACGCTCCATCTGCGTAAAGGATGGAAGAGTCCGGAAGCAGACTCGTGCCAAATATATATGAACTTCAGCTACCTTTTATCAGACACAAGGCACACTGAAATCCATCGTGCCAGAGAAGCACGGTTTGACTCTGTTCACTGTTAACAGTACTCACTACTCACAGTTAATATCCAAGGAGAAAGCAGAAATGTAACCCAGTAAAAGGAATTTGGGAATAAGGAAAAGGATTTGGTTTGTTGCTTCAAAAAAAATGAAAATGAACATAAAAAAATACTCGAATCAAATATTTGGCCACGAGTACACAACCCTACAGGAAGATAGGTCTGTATCACAGCGAGAAATTCATCTCCCAAGAATTTACTGGTGATGGACAGAAGAATGGGACCTCCCGTTTACCAAGGATTTATGCATACATGAGTGTGGCTTTCTATGTGACTATGTGAGCTTCCCCGAGTGCACCTGTGTGAGCGATCATGTGTGTGTGTCTGTGGGAGAGGTGGGGGGTGGTTGTAGGGGATTAGTTGGCTGGCTTGAAGTGCCTTTCTTTTCCGCAGCAGTCATCTGTATTGTAGTCAGAGCTATTTGGGCCTCCCTGTAGATGACTAATAGGGCTTGTCAACACAGCCAGCAGCTCCCACTGCCTTCTCTCTCTCTATCTATCTCGCTCTCTCTCTCTCTCTCTCTCTCACACACACACACACATACACATACAAGCACATTGGAGGCAGTGGTTCAATAGCCCTGTCAGTGAGCATCAGGTAAAGTGGAATAGTACAAAGAGTGTGAGTGAGTGTAGTGTGTGTGAGTGAGTGTGTGTGTGTGTGTGAGAGTGAGAGAGTGTGAGAGAGTGAGAGAGTGAGAGAGAGAGTGAGAGTGAGAGTGAGAGTGAGAGTGAGAGTGAGAGTGAGAGTGAGAGTGAGAGTGAGAGTGAGAGTGAGAGAGAGAGAGAGAGAACACACAAGCATTTAAAGGAATGACTGCACGTGTGAGACAGGTCAGTATTGATGAATATTTCAATGAGTGTGTGAGTAAGTGTGTGTGGATAGAAGTGAATGTATACACATGTTTCTGTGAGCATGTGTGTGTGTGTGCGTGGACCTGTCAGAGGGCTATTAGGAGAAAGATTGAGACCCCGTTGGGTCCAGACCCAATGAAGCAACACAAGCTGCTGGACTTTACGACCAGGAGTGGCCCATCCATCGCTCACTGACACACATCCCCCACTCGTCAGAAGACCTTTGAGAGAGGGAGTGTGTGTCTGTGTGTGTGTGTGTGTGTGTGTATGTGTGTTCCCCAGAGCTTGCACACACCCAGAGGTAAATGGTTTCAGAGTAGCACAAGATGATGTCTTCTTAAGGCCATCTGAGATCAACCAATCACGTTTCCTTTCTAAAATAGCAGTGGGGAGTGTTTGAATGGAAGCCTCAGTCATTTAACTTAATGCATCCCTTAATGTCTACAGCTAATCAGCTATTATCGTAGCCTTACATTCTGCATGCTTTTCCTCTCAGCCTACACACCTTAAGAGCCAACCCAAAGCAATGATCACCTCTCAGTCTCCACATCCCTGAAGTGCAATGCACAACGCCCAACCCTACATTTGGTCTAGATCTGATCTCCCCTTACATCAGGCCACAACATACAGTGTGAAGAGCCAACCTCGACTTTCAACATCTGCCATCTAAAACCTTAAGTCCATCTATAGCCTCGGATTCAAATGCTTCATCTCCAGGACACCACTACTCAGGTCTCATCAACAGCCATCTAGCAATGTAATCACCTCCTCTTCAAACTACCTTTGACATCCAGCATCTCATGCCCAACCCCTGTCTTATCGTACCTCCTGCGTCCTGGCCCTGCATCTGACCTCTACCATTTTCTCTACAGCTCCTTCCATCTTTACTGATATAGCATGCAGTGGCACTTCTCTGAGGGCAAGCTGTGCCAGTGATGGGCCTACCAGCCCAAATCACTACTTACAGTGCAGATACCTAATGACAAGCCTAATCTCAGGTCTTGGGTTGCGGGAGTCTACTCAGGGTCATGCGGGGTCTAGCCCATGTCCCATTGAGTGTCTCATCCATAGATGCTGTCTTGCTCCCTACAGGGCATTGAGATGACGAGGGTGTGACGTGTGGAAGCTATCGTCCCCGATCCGCTTAGGGGCTCACTCATCGGCGGGCGGCCCGACCGTCCCTATGTCCGCCCGGTGCCAACCCGCCCGCTTGCCTGCCATCATGGCAGCCATCCTGTGCCACGTCTGACAGCTCTCTGCCAGCTCGCGGCTCTGCCATTCGGCGCTGTGGCGTCGCTGTCAGCTCATTCATCTTATCAGCGACAGGACACTGAGGCCCCAGGGACCCCCGCGTACACTCTCCGCTTCAGCCCCCAAATCCTCCAGGGGCTCATCTTCTACCCCCACACCCACCTATGCATAACCCCCGACAGGAAGGTGCAGCTGTAATGAGCAGCCCCTCCCCCCACACACACACACACACACACACACACCCTCCACATACACACCCTTCTAAATGAGCGACACACCCCACTAGTGTCAATTAAGTCTCACAGCGCAAGACTACATGGACGTCCAACCGGGAAGCAGCAGTTCCACAGCCCTTTCCTCGGAGATGAGCGGATATCTTGACGGTTATGACAGAGAGAGACGGGGCTTAGAGCCGGCAGGCAGATGAGCTTCACGAAGGAGGATTTGAGGACACATCGGGGTAGAACGCCACTTCAAGCAGCGCTCACTTGCTCCTTCGCAAATCTGACACCTCAGTGAGAGCCCTGTTCATTCACTTAATAATCAATCGGTTGTGATGGGCTAATGAACCAACGGACTGGCCACGGTTTACGCCATTTGGCACCAACAATTCAAAATCATGCAAAAAAAGTTCACAACCCTTAGTGCCACATGCTGTTGCGTTCCCTCCAGTCCAGTCACGGCCGGAGTCATTATTAGTTGCTCCTTGTTTGTCCACTGGTGACGGGTTTACTTGGAGATGATAATTCCCTAAAGGTGTTCTGACCTGGAGGTTGCAATACAAAAGTCCAGTCCAGAGATGCAGCTATGCACTTGCGGTCACCTTCAGAAAGGCCTTGAAACTCCAGATACTCCAGAAACATAAACAAATGCCACTGCGGACTGTAGGTTGTGACTGACATGACCACCGAGGTACGTATACGCAAAATGTGCGTGTGCATGCTAAGGTCATTCCTGAAGTCAATAGCTCTGTCGAGTCACTCTAATATAAGTATGAGTGATGTGATGCATGCGTGCGTGCGTCTGGGCACTTGTGTGTGATGAGTGCGGGACTTCAGTTAGGTCAGTTAAAGGTTAAGTGGCATGGGCCCACGTTTCAACCTAAACCATCAGAGGATTCTTTACCCGCAATCTCCTACACACCAAATCCCTTAGGGGCAACCAGGGGCAGGTGCATGTGTGTTTATCTGAGCGTGTGTATGTGTGTATGTGCGTGTGTGTGTGTTTGTGTCCCGCGAGTATGTATAGGCTCGGTATGCGGACGCTTCGTAAAGTGCAATGACAGCCCCTATAAAGTTGAGTGATGTGCCCCTTGCGCATAAGGAGTTGGAGACGCATGAGTGACGCGCTCATGTAGCCTCTTAAAACACTTCATCTGCCAGCCAGGGCTCCTCGCCGTCTGTAACGGCAGCCACACGAAACCCACCCGGGGCAAGGTTCTGGTTGCACAACATCATTCATCATTTCGCCATGAAAATGGACCTCCACCCTCCCCGCCCCACCCTGCCCCTTCCAAAATGTAGGCTCAGGCGATCCCCTTCTCGGACCCGGAGAGCGCGGTGACTGACTGATTGATTGGGTGAGTGACACGACTGAGTGACCACAGGCCAGCCAGTCCCAGACTAGACCAGGCCTCAGCACCCACTATGAGGATTCATTTTACCACTTCCAGAATGGGAGAGGAGAGGAGAGGATAAGAGAGGAGAGTAGAGTTGAGAATTACTGGAATTCGGGACCACAGTACTGCCGAAACGTTAACCACACCATCTGTTCCACACTCTAGCTGCCAATCGCACCAGATCTAGGCTACCTCATCACGTCAACACCAGGCGACTGACTACATGATCTACTGCAGGAGCCTATATGATCAGGCTAGCTTACAGATGGGCCATTCTGTATCAAATCAGAAAAGGTTGTTGTTGTACCATCTCTGATTTTGTTTAGACCTTGTCTATATCACAAATGAATCCCACATTAGCCTATCTGATATGCAATGTTTAGGCATTAATATTAATATAATATAATATTCTAAAAAAGTCATATTTGGCTTTGGTCAAGTCATATTGAGAACATTTGTCTTCCATCCTACAAAGTTCCATTAAGATAGAAATCCTATTTTTTAAGATATGAATGCCCCCAACATGGCTTCCAGGATGAGGCATTTGTTTATAGTGTAGCCTAATAACAAAAAAAAAAAAAAAAAAAAAGCGCGAAAAAAACATGAACATGAAAACGTTTAAATGTAATAAGAATATTGCAAAGGTGTAATAAGGTCCACATGGGGCCACTCACTTCTTCCTAGTGCATTTGTACTTCAATTTAAAATACTAGTGATGCAACAGTATATTTCAATGCCCTGTAATGTACGCCCTGTTTTGCTTTTATTTGTATTTTTGAGTTTTTATTTGTCTATCTTTACTGCTTTATTTGTTTGTTTTTTGTGTGTGCTACCATGTCACTTTTGGAGAAAATGTATTAATTAAAAAAAGATTGTTTTAGGACCTTTTTTGGGAACATTATAAGAAACTTTGAGTAAAATCAAGAGTCAATTTGAGACAATTTCCTGGATTATGTTAGCCTGAAAGCCAGCCCGAATTTAATACACACACCTACAAAACTTGAGGTCGGGAAATTGGGTCTGGCCTTGCTCCGATGACAAGCTTCTATGGCCATATGAAGATGTCCGGGCGGCAATGATGGACAGATGAGCAAACGGTGCCTATTCATTCATGGGACCTGAGTGCACTTCGGCTTGATTTTTTTTACAGCAAAAAACTTGTCGCTAGAGAAGCTAGACGTTTATATGTTGCTTTTGTGTCTGTTGTACAAGATACTGACAGCGCAATAACAGCGATTAAGGCATTTGTCGAGAGAAAGGATGTTTTGGTTGTTGTCCCTACAAGATTCATGGTAGGCTATTTCGTTACTCTGATTGGTTAGGTGGTTGGTTAGGCTATCCAACTGTGTGCAGAGGCATTTCCCCCCCTGTATCGGTTGAAACACACCATAATCACGTCCCAATCAGGGTTCCCACTCTAAGTCAAATGTAAAATTCCATGATGTTTGCCTGACTTAAAATCTGAATTTCCATGACTTACTATATAATTAATTGTACAATATACCGACCCATGATTTCAGAGCAGCCATGTAGCGTTCAAGAATCTTTTACTTCTTTAGACTGGGAGATGAATACATGGCCATTAAAAAAAATAAATGTGGGCTACACAAGCAAGCAGTAATGCTAATAACCAGATATACTCCAATTTTGCGTGTAAATAATTTAATTAATGTATTATTTTTGGCAAGTACTTTTTAAACTGCTACAACAAAATTCCCTGATTTTCCATGACTTTGTCCCCAAACTGACTTTCCATGTCTGGAATAGACTTTCCAAAATTCCATGATATTCCAGAAATTCCATGACCCGTGTGAACCCTGCCCAATACTCCAGTTCCAGATTCATATTCTAAATAGAATTGAGCTCTGGCTACTTCAGGATAGGACTCCATCTGATCTGACACAGAGAAATGCAAGTGTAGCTTACAAAAATCACCTCCTCCGTGTTAACCTGCTAACTTGATCTGGTAGAAATGTGACACTCCCAAACACAGTGAAAAATCTCACTTGGGACACTTTTCCAGTAACCTGGTGTGCTTCTCTCTGCATTGCAATCAGGTGATATAGTAAGGCTTATACTGAGGCATTTATTATACTTGTGAAAGACAGAGTGGGTTAGGTCATTAGAAACAGTTATGGAGAAGATGTGCCACATTATGTTAGTGACAGGGGTCCCATCACCATGAAAACCGGAGAGGTGTCACCTCAGGTGGGTCGTTAAGAGCAGAATGCCATGAAAGGGGATCTGGGACGGGCTGCAAAACCACCTCCCCACCCCCACCCCGAGATGGGTGCAATCTGCACCCCTAAAATAGCAGCGTCCGCTCCTCTGCATTGAGGACACTGCTCTCTCTCTCTCTCTCTCTCACACTCACACACACACACACACAACCGCTGACATTATCAGTACATTACGCTCTGACAGGGTTTCATGGTATAAAAAATAAAGTAGGCTATGTGAACAGATTCACACGTGCACAGACACCAAGTCATCAAGCCAACTGGGGGCTGAGGACTTGAATTTACTACAGCATAGGGGTGTAAAGGTATACTTGTTTGTACCCAACCGCTTAGGTACAGGACCTTAGGTTAAATACAGATGCGTACCAAATATACAGAATGCAGTCTTTAACAGTAATCAACAGTAGGCTTTTTGTTGTGTGTGGGCCATGTTTCAAATTGAAGTTCCCACACAAACATAGCTCCCATCAAATACACTTAAAAAACAACTATTGGGATTGAGGGTGAGGGTGGTGGTGGTATCTGTGTGTGTGTTTGTGTGTAAGGGGTGGCTTAAATAGAGATAAAGACCTGGAAATCAATATTTTCCCTCACCTCAGTCTCCCAAAGGACCCGGGAAACCAAACACTCCTGACAGCCGACAAACTGACCATTCCCATTGCGCACCCCACTAGGGAAATGCCTGCCATCTATCTTACTTTAAGGGTCTGTGTGCACATGTGCTCACATGTGAGCATGCCTGCGTATTTGTGTGTGAATATGTGTGTGTGCGTGCGCGTGTATGTGTTTATGAGTCTTGGACATACACAAACTTGTTTTATATGGATTGCAACAGTGTTGCAACTCTGTAAGCAAGCCAAATGCAAAAAGACTAACAAAGTACTGCTCCATTTCTGCAATAACAGGTAGTGTATCCATTAACCCATAACCACTGGTGCATAAAGGATGAATAGCACAAGCATTCTGTGTTTGATCAGATCTGTCTAAATGTGCAACATACTTCCATCAATGTTTGGATCTGTAGGTCATCCAATTGGATATAATTTTCTCCTGTGTCTAAATAAAAAGCATTAAAATACGTGTGTGTGTGTGTGTGTGTGTGTGTGTGTGTGTGTGTAAGATAAGCAAAGTTGGTGGATCTTACAATTGATTATTTGGAGAAACTGCATATAGCCATGCAACATCCAAATGTATGTAGCCTACATCTTCACATGCCATTCTTACAGAGCTATCAGGGCACAGAATAGCAGTCCTCTCAGGTAACTGCCCTCTGATAATTCACAGCATTGCAGAAAGCCACCAGTGGGTACTGTACATACGACAGGTCACCACCATGGCGCCACAGCAGTGGACTTGCACTGAATTGATCAACACTGCAAATGCAAGTGAATCCCAACATGGCCAAAGCCTGAGCGCGAGCAGGAGAGACATGGAGACTGAAATGGAGAGAGGAAAGAACTCCATGACACAGAATACATATATCTGTATGTGTATGTGTGGGTGTGGGTGTACGTGTACGTGTATGTGTGTCTGTGTGTGTTAGTGTATGTATGTGTGTATATGTGTGGGTGTACGTGTGTGTGTGTGTGTATGTGTGTGTGTTAGTGTACGTGTGTGTGTGTGTGTGTGTGTGTCTGTGTGTGTGTGTGTGTGTGTGTAAGTGTACGTGTGTGTGTGTGTGTGTTAGTGTACGTGTGTGTGAGTGTATATGTCATGCACAAGATGTGATGTGCGATACAAGATATAAGTGTAAAAATAGCCTGATCAGGCGTGAGCGCTTGGAACACGGTGACACGAGACGGTGCTGTAATCCCAGCGATCCGCGAGGACCCTAGGACCGCAGGATGACCTGACCTCCCGCTGCCACCTCCCGCCACCGCTAACAGCTCACAGATCACAAGCAGCAGGGGAGCAAAAACACACAGACAGAGAGAGACAGAGAGCAAGAGAGAGAGAGAGAGAGAGAGAGAGAGAGAGAGAGAGAGAGAGAGAGAGAGAGAGAGAGAGAGAGAGAGAGAGAGAGAGAGAGAGAGATTTTGAATTGCGCTTTATTGTACAACAGTCTTAACAACTCAAGGTCACGTCAGTCACAGCTCAAAAAAAGTAAAATAACTGGGCCTTACACAAAAGCAGAACAAAATTCTATCTCCTCATTAATCACAGAGCATATTGCACCTCCATAACACCATTTATCAACAAATGTTTCAAGAGTTTGCATATGTTTGTAGAAGTAATAATCAGTCAGCACACTAGATTTGACCAATCTTGAGAAAACATTTACAACATCAGCATCTAGATTGGTGACCCTTTTGTTTCTCCTGCTTATGTAAATGGCCATTTTTGCTTGGCCCAAAAGGAAATTAATCAACTGACATTTTACTCTGTGTGACCGGGTATATTCAAAACCAAAAACAAATATTTGCAAAGAAAAAGCTTCATCAAAAACTTAAAAAAGGCCTTCTAAAACCCTAAACAAAGGTGACAACCTCAAACATTGCGAGAAACAGTGAAACACTGTCTCCCTCTGAAAGCAAAAAGGGCAGTCCTGACAAACCCCTGGGTTTATGATGGACACAAACGCATTAATTGCAACAATACCATGGAGAACTCTCCACTGCAAATCACAGACTTGTTTCCTCAACGGTGGTTTATAGAGTGCCCTCCATTCAGGTTTTACAGTATCATCTAGACCCAGAACATTTCGCCAAGGAGTGTCAACTCTTGCATTCAATTTCTGTTTGTTTAGAACAATAACACACATTTTGTACAGAGGTTTACTGCAAAAGTCATCCAAAACAATCTCTGTTCGTTCTTTATTCTCCAAAATAACCCCTGCACAGTCACCCAGTTTTGGCCTAACACATACATTGAGAAAAGGATCCTCCTGATCAGGAGGGTCTAACCCCAAACAGTACTGTTTTAGTCTTTCACATTCCTCAGCCGTGGGAGTGCCTTCCACCTACCCAACAGTTTGTTGATGACACTTATGGACCTTATCCCTAGGCTAATGCTAGTTCCTCAGAACAAACCAGATCAGGCCCTGCAATGTCCACTAACTGTCTAATCTTGACAACACCAGAGTCACATAGTATCCTTGTCAGTGTGGGGTTCTCACTCCCAGCGATGTCAAATCGGGAGCCATAAACCAAAGGCTCTTCCAGAAGCCAATGCAGTGACGTGTTAGTTCCAGTTCTTTGCATATTGAAAAAGTTCAGGATAGCAAACAGTCCTCTGTAAAAAGACGGCAATGCTGATACATTCAGTCTCTTAGTATCCGTCCAGAAAAGTGTTTTGTCCAATCCCAATCCTCCTGTTGTCCTGGCGATTACACTGCCAAAGGCCTCCAAATCAGATCTTGTGGACCTGTAAGGTACCTTTGCAGAAACGCAAGACGGAAGGCTGCGGCTCTGCTAGACAACTGCACAAGCCCTTGCCCTCCCTCATCTTTAGGCAGGTACAGCATGCTCTGGGGTAGCCAGTGCAGATTGTCCCAAAAAAAATCAACTAATAGAGCTTGAATGGTAGCTAAAAAGTCTGTTGGAGGATCAATACAGGCTAATCTGTGCCACAGAGAGGAAGCAGCAAGGTCATTGGCGATAAGAACACGCCCCCTGTAGGAAACGTGTGGAAGGATCCATTTCCACCTGTTTAATCGGCCCTTAATTTTCTCCAGAACCCCCTCCCAGTTTTTCCTCATGGTGTCCTGATCTCCCAAATAGACTCCTAGGTACTTAAGTCCACCCCTTTTCCATTCAAGGCCAGTAGGAAGCCTTAGCTGTACCCCTGACCAGTCCCCAAAAAGAAAAGCATCACTTTTGTTCCAATTCACCTTTGCAGATGAAATCAAACCAAAGGTGCCTATTATGTTGGTTAACATGTCAATATCCTTTTGCTCACTGACCATCACAATTAAATCATCAGCATAGGCTGAAACCTTAAACACATCGTGACACAAAGGCACTGAAAACCCAGAGAGCTTAGCCCTCAGCTTATTTAACAGGGGTTCAATGGCTAATGCATCCAGCATTCCAGATAGAGAACAACCTTGTCGCATACACCCCTTTGAACTCTGAAGGGAGCGCACAAACCACCGCTGATCTTCAAGACACTTTCAATATTACAATACAGGGCCTGGATCATTGCTATAAAATTCCTACTAAAACCAAAGTGTGTCAGGACTTTCCACAGATAAGCATGCTCAACGCGATCAAAGGCCTTCTTTGGTCTAAAGAGATGAGAGCTGTTCTGAGACCAAGTAGATTGGAGACGCCTAAGACACCCTTGACTAGTTGGATATTATCAAAGATGGACCGCCAGGTACACAGTATGTTTGATCTATGTGTATAACCTCTGCCATGACCTTCCCCAATCTAGTGGCCAAAACTTTAGAAAAAAATCTTGTAATCTGTAGAGAGCAGAGCTTACTGGACGCCAGTTCTTCAGCTCGCTCAGATCGCCTTTTTTTGGTAGTAAGGTGAGCACTGCTCTCTTACAAGATAGTGGTAACTCCCCCCTACCTAAACATTCAGTGAGCACCTCTTGAAAGTCCTCACCCAGAACTGGCCAAAAGGCCTTATAGAACTCAACAGACAAGCCGTCAATACCTGGTGCCCGCCCATTCTCCATAGCCATAAGGGCATTGTGAAGCTCCTCTAAGGATATATCTTCACCAAGCATCGTGACTGAATCCTCGCAAAGTGTGGGTGAATTCTGAAAAAAAAAAAATCAGCCTCCACATCTGGGTGTTCATTGTGCTCATTTTTGTACAGATCAGCATAAAAGAGAACAGCTAGCTTCCGTATCTCAATCGTGTCAGTCACTAGGGTGCCAGACTGGGCCCGTAGAGCATGAATATATCTTTTTTGACCATTTTTCTTTTCAAGATTGAAAAAGAACTTGGAGGGAGCATCCATCTCTGAGATGTTTCTGAAACGTGATCTAATCAATGCGCCTTGAGCTTTGAGCCGTATTAGTTCAGATAATGCCACCTTCCTTGTGTTGTAAGCCTCAGTGTACTGCCCAGTACCAGATGTTCCCATCAGGTTCTGCATTTCAATTATGTCAACTTCAAGGTTCTTGAGGGACATGGTTATGCCTCTTGTGACATTGCAAGTGTAACCTTGGCAGAATTGTTTAATTTTAGTTTTTGTTATATCCCACCACTGAGACAGTGAGGAGTAAAGCTCCTTGTCTGCCTTGAGTATATTCCAGAGATAAATAAAACATTCTTTAAAATTGAAATCATCTAAAAGTGATGCATTGAAATGCCAGTATGCACTCTTGTGTTTAACATTACTTGCACTTATGTTACACATCACCATGCTGTGGTCAGAAAAACCAACAGGGTGAATGGTACGAGATCTAAATTTGTTCATATGATGTCTAAAAGTATAAAACCGGTCAAGCCTAGCTAATGACATCGTGTTTCCCCTGTAGTGCACCCAAGTGTACTGCCTCTCACTTTGGTGCAGGCTCCTCCAAATATCGCATAAGTTACTCTCAACTATCACCTCAATGAGATGGCTACGTGAAACCATGTGGGGTTCAGCATGATTCCGATCAAGTCTTGCCTCTGTGCAATTAAAATCGCCGCCTAGGATAAGGAGTTCATTATCACTACAGTTCTTCACTGAGGCATTCAACGTTTTAAGAAAAGCTACTCTATCTGTGGCGGAGGTCGGTGCATAAACACACATGAAAACAAAAACGTCATTCTCAAACGTAGCGTGTACTTTTAGAAGCCTCCCCTTAATCACTTCTTCAATGCTGTATGACAGGGGAATACAGCTGCATGAAAACAACAGTGCCACTCCAGCACTGTCAGACGTGTTATGGCTGAGAATAGTCAGCCCATTCCACTCTCTTGCCCAATCTGTAGCGTTATTGAGATCACTATGTGTCTCTTGTTAAAACACAACATCTGTTGCCTTTTGCTGTAAAAGCTCATAAATTTGAGCTCTTTTTCTAAAGTCCCTTCCTCCGTTAATGTTAAGGGTAGTAATCCTAATATTGTTCATATGTTCATATAAAGAAAGAAAGAGACAGAGAAAAAACACGGATGGAAGAGAAAGCTGCAGTTAATCCGCGAAAGTGCATCGCTATTTTCTTTCTTAAGTTTACCAATAAGTTTCCGTGAGACGGTGAAGTTCCCGGTCATCAAAGGCCCTTCCTGTCTATGATGACAGACATCGCTTTATAAACTGCATGCGGTCAAGGAAATGATCCTCGACTTCGAACCCCCCTTTTCCCTTTTGTTTCAGCCAAGAAATTACTAATGTCGCTAGCACTGTACATCACCATCACATTATCGCTACCAGACCAGGAAAACCTGCTCGAATCGGTGGAATAGCCATCACTGTCCGACTCGGTATAGTTAGCATGTTCTTTCTGTTTAGCCTGCTTTTTTGTGCTGTGATCATCGCTACGGTTAGATTTCCTTTTGGGTATTTTAAAAACAGTTGTTTCGGCCTCCATGTCACTACCATCTGACACGCACGGAGCAGTTTTACGGGCTACTTTTAGTTTCGGGTCTGAAGTTAGTAAGTGCGTTAACCCACCTGAGGCGGACGTAGGCCTACCCGCAGCAGCAGACGCACCACCAGGCTCACTCCCACTCGGCAAAGACTCTGACTCATCAGCCTTTTCCTCAACAGTCACATCAGACACAGCTGAGGCAATCGTTGGTGAAACCAATTAAAATGCAGACTCGGCTGCAGAGGATTTATCCTCTGTAACGATCGCCAGTACAGGCGCAATCGCCGGGGTTTTTTCGGTGGTTTGATCGGACTCAGTCACAGCGGACTCCTCCACCATAAACTCAGCCCTACCTAACACAGTAGTGGTGGATGTCCCCGCAAGCTCAGGCCTATCTGTCGAGACACCGAGCTGCTAGGCTCGGGTTGGTTATCCCCGACTGTGGCAGACTCCTCCGCCACAGACCCACCTGTCGTAGGTTCGCGCCTTTCGCACTGGCTGCTGCTGGCATTCGCCCTCCAGCATCCTCACTGTGAGGTTTAGAGGGGCACGCGCGAACAAGATGTCCTATCATCCCACAACCAAAACATTTCATGGCGGTATCAGATGTCACAACAACTATATAATAAGACCCGCAACGTTAAAACGGAAAGTCAAATTGAGCTCATCACCGCTGTCTAGGATCATAAACTTGTCTCCTAAAGGAGACAACATGCTTAAGTAATGGCGATTTGCAGCCAATTGGAATTTTCTTTGATTGGGGAAACAAGTTTACCATAACGCAAAAGCTCAGTGCTAATTAATCGGTCAGAAAGAAACGGGGAATATTCAAATGACAATCTTAGTCGAGGGCAAACTCAGGGGTACAACAGGATTGAACGCTATTAAGCACAACACCACTTTGACAATGTCATTTGCCTTGGCAATACGGTTTAGGAAAAACAACAACAGCATTCTTCATTCGCGGCTGATACAATATTACCGCGGACCCACAATTTCTCCAATGGCCAAACTACAAACCTCCACACTAACATCAGAGATCACCTTCACGCCGACGACGACGGTCAAGGCCTCAAATTCCATTGTTACACCCCGACCAGCTGTAAGCCGGGTGCGGGGGTTCTGCTTCACTTCCAACCCCAAAACAGTCAACCACACTAAGTCCCAACAATAAGATAAAAAACAATGATACAACACATATAAGGACAAACAAAAGATAGAGTTTTAAAGATAGCCACAGACGGCGTTCAGTCGTACTCACACTCACGGCACTCACGCAATCCCAGCATGCACTCGAGAGAGAGAGAGAGAGAGAGAGAGTTTTGTCCTGTCTTGGTTTTCTTATGCACGTGTACAGACAATGGTCTTGTATGGTTGTGACGTGCTGTCTGTGTGTGTGTGTGTGTGTGTGTGTGACGAAGTGTAACAATGTTTGTAATGTTTGTACATGTTTATATCATTTTGTATTTGTATTTTCTTTAATTATTATTATTCCTGTGAACGCTTTGGCAATGCATCATATGGTTTGTCGTGCCAATAAAGCATACTTGAATTTGAATTTGAGAGAGAGAGAAAGAGAGAGAGAGAGTGTGAGTGAGTGAGAGAGAAAGAAAGAGAGAGAAAGAGAGTGAGTGAGTGAAAGAGAGAGAGAGAGAGAGGGTGAATTAAATGGGCCTCCACATCTTGCCAAAATACATGCTTCCTTGTGCATTTCTGTATGTGTGTGGGTGTGTGTTGTCTTTATACAGATATCCTGCAATAATCACGAGAAGAAGGCAGACGAAGAAATGGAGAGAGAAAGAGAAAGAGAGGGAGAGGCATAAAGAGAGAGAGAAAGAGAGAGAGTATGCATGCGTGCGTGTTATACATACTGTATGTCCAGGTTGTGTTTACGTGCATGTGTACCTGGCTGTGTGTATACATATTTGTTACATACTGTACATGTTCAAGTTGTGTGTGTATTGGACATATTTTGTATGTACATTACATGTTCAGATTGTCTGTATACTGTGTGCATTTGTGAGTGAGTGTGTGTGTGTGTGTGTGTGTGTGTGTGTGTGTGTCGAATGCAGGCTTTTACCCCTCCCTCAGGTTACGATTCCATTCCTTTGCCGGCCGTCTGAGCAAATCTCACTAATTAAATCCGTTAGGCATTAATTATTCAGGGCGCCTGATCGATACTGCCACAGAAGGATTAGCAGTTATCTTAAAGCACTTCAACGGGGTAGAGCACACGCTGACAAACACAAACAATCATCCATAATTACACAAACATAATTACACACACACACACACACACACACACACACACACAGGGTTGAGAGGTTGGGAGAGGTTGGGGTGGTGGCATGTCATGACTGCAGATGGTAATTCAGAACGAGTGAGAAATCCATGGCACAACCCACAGCCCTGACACAGAACTCGCCTAAAGGACCTGCCAATGAGAAAAATAACTGTAACAATACCAAGGCCATCCTTACTAACCAATGAGGAAGTAAGTCTCTCAAATATATCATTTATGCTTTATTTCCACACCTTTAAAATGTGTTGTATTCTGGCTGTCAGTGTTTTTAATCAGCTGCGTTCTGAAAGTGATGCCCGACGACAACATCGTTCTTCATGTTACAGTGTGTGGTGTTGATGTTCGCGCCTCTCATGACCTGGAGTGATATTTAAAACTATAGCCTGCAGTTATCGTTCATCATGGCTGCTGCCTGGACATATGGGTCTTAAGTCCTCATCCAGTTCTGACCTCCTCCTCCTCTTCCTCCTCCTTCTCAAACCCTGACCAAAGTCGTGCTACTTTAGTGTCCCAGGCCTGCAGCACACGCCACCACCCGACAGCAGGTGCTCGGCCTGGGGTTAATTTGAGGAAGCACCTGTGGGGACTGGCAGGGGCGTCTGGACAGTTTGTTTGTGAGTGTAAATGTGTGTGTGTGTGTGTGTGTGTGTGTGTGTGTGGAGCTGGAGGACTGGAATGCCTGGCGGGCCAGAAGAGCCCCTGCAAAAAACAAAAACGTAACTGCTCTCTGGGGAGGTAGCAGAGAGGCACAGGGGACTGAACACATTATGGAGAGAGAGAGGGGGGGGGGGGGAGAGAGAGGGGGAGGTAAAGAGAGCCAGAGAGTGAAAGAGAGGTTTGGGTGAGGAAAAAAAGAGAGTGAGGAAGAAAATGGCAAGAAGGGAATGATGGAGAGAGTGGTCAAGAGAGATGGAGAGAGAGGGAGAGAGAGACAGAGTTTGTTTGTTTGTTTGTTTAATTTAAGACCATTTCCGCAACTAAGGCTATTTAATGGCCAGAGCACTGTGTGTTTAAACTTAAATATGTTTTTTAAAATCTATGCTAATAAGATATTCTAAAACCTTCAAAGGTGGGACCTTACTAAAAACATCAGCTATAGAATTTTGATGATAAAATTGTTGTCTTTTGGTTTTCAAGGCAGGGCAGAGAGAGACAGAGAGCAGAGATCAACAGGCTGGACTGCCAGTGAGAAAGGAAAGGCGTTGGATAACTCCCTGCTCCCAGAATAGCGCTGCAGGCAGCTTGAGTGGCCCATCAGACAGGCAGCCATGGAAAGTTGGGAGGGAGAGGAGTGGAGGCTTGGGTTTCTGTCCCCATGCAGGCCAGGGGCCAGGTGGGACAAGAGGGTGGGGTGGGGGTGGGGTGGGGGTTGAAGGGTTACTCTGGCCCCTGGGCAGTCTTGCAAACAGCCAACCCACCCACACCCCCCTCCCTCCTTTCCTATGACCAACAGCCTGTCAGTTAATTAGGAGAGTTTCATCAAGAAGAAGATAGGGTGGGGGAAAAGAAGAAGAAGAAGAAGAAGAAGAGAGGGGAAGAAGAAGAAGAAGAAAAGAGAAGGGGAAGAGAAGAAGAAGAAGAAGAAGAAGAAGAAGAAGAAGAAGAAGAAGAAGAAGAAGAAGAAGAAGAAGAAGAAGAAGAAGAAGAAGAAGAAGAAGAAGAAGAAGGAGAAGAAGATATAAATATAGCTGGGGCTCAAGTGGTGATCAGTGGTGACGGCTGGAGTCCAAATGGAGAAGTTACACAAGCTCTTCTCTGAAGCTAAACGCCAGTGGCGACCCTTGACCCCTAATGTCATGTTAGAGTCGGACCCTGCCAGGGGTCAGAGGTGGGCAGTGAAATGAGGTCACAGAGTTGAGCCCTCACCGAAAGCTGAGATTCTTCACAGTTGGTGGTTTGTGTCATCAAAGGCGTCGCATGGGCATTACAGTTATGTAGGTCTAGGCAGTCAAGTATAGCAGTGACAACAAAAGCAATGACTGTTGAATATATTTTTCAGAGTAGACCTCTAATGTACTTTCAGTGAACACTGACTACACAACGATTCACACACAAGAAAACCTCAAGTTGAAGTACGTCCTTAAGAAAAGAAGCCTTGTTTCATGAGTGAGGTAAAGATTAAGGCCAATATACTGGAGCGTAGAAGGGCTACAGGGGCCTATAGATTATGAGATATCTGGGACAGCTCTGTATAACAGGTTTAAGTAAACAAACCAGGCCTGCCATGAAAGCTGATAATGTAAACTATATTGAGAAATATTTGCCCTGGGTCTCATTAACAAACTAACGCAGACCCCACACCTTCTGGAGGCCATTTTAGGCATTCAATTCAGCCAAAAGGGCTTAAGTTAGATCTAGGCTTTTTAAAGCCACTCTTTCTGAAGCCCTTGAGATCAATCTTCCAGATGTGTGTGTGCAGCATATATGGGTTTATAAGTGACCGACGGAGGCGGGCATGGGCTGTGGCATGTGTTTGTAAAGAATGAGGTGGCATGGCCTGCTTAGAATTTCTGATTTATTTGGGTCTTGGGAATGACAAAGAGCCCTGTGGACATATGAACCACCCTGCCTTCCAAAAAAAAACAGGGGGGGGTCGAAGACTGGTCTCTAATATTTCAGACTTAAGGGGTGTGGATTACATCTGTCAACACGTATGTCTCAATGTCTCTTACCCACGCAATGCATTCACACACATACACACACACACATGTACACAAACATGACTCACGCTTGCACTCACACTATTTCTATATAAAAAAAAAAAATGCTCTTGACCGTGAGGGCCCATCTTAGACAGGGAGAGTAAGAGCCCTGAGCCTGATGATGTTGTTGACGTACCACTTTCTATAACGGCAGCAAACACATTTAGAGGAAGTTCTGGCAAGTGCGTAGTAAATCAGCGACCCCCATACCATGGCAACGACAGGTACCAGAACCAGACTCCTACTCGGCCACTGAATTCAAGATCAACTACAAATTCAAGTTCAGAGCATGTATGGCTTTGCTCACTACAAAAATGAACACAAAAGCACACCATTCACACATGCAGCAGGAGAGAGAGAGAGAGCGAGAGAGTGTGTGAGTGAGTGAGTGAGTGAGTGAGTGAGTGAGTGAGTGAGTGTGTGTGTGTGTGTGTGTGAGAGAGAGAGTGAGTGAGTGAGTGAGTGACAGACAGACAGACAGACAGAAATTCAAGAATCACGGTCGCTGGTGGTCCAGAACAGCTTTGGTGAACCATACCAAAGAAGTGACCCTTTTTGACACACTTAGTACCTCTTTAGTGTCATTTTTCCATTGTGCTGGACAGTCCGATACACTTTAATGGAACCCTGCACATTGAGAAATTTTGCTAACAGGGTACCCAGTAGGTTGAAAAGTTACAACAAGGAATCAGTACCAACTCTTGCCTTATATGGGATTACGGGGGATTTAAAAAAAAAAAAAAAAAAAATTGTGCAGATGGCTTGAAAAAGAAGGGAAGGGAAGAAGGTAAAAGTGGGGAAAGCAGTGGAAAGAAATTGAGATATAGAGCGAAGGGCTCAGATGAGGAGGGGACAGGGATGGGCCCTGGTGCGAACAGAAGTGGCAGAAACTGAAGGAGGTGTGAAGCAGCGATTGATGCAAAAAAGCAAACTAAAATAAACAAACCAGAAAAGGAGATGCATCCCGCTCTGCAGACGTGTGTGTGTGTGTGTGTGTGTGTGTGTGAGAGAGAGCGAGAGAGAGTGAGAGTGAGTAAGGGAGACAGAAAGAAACGAGAAAGAGAGTGAAAGTGAGCAAGTGGGAGAGAGAGTGAGAGAGAGTGGTGGTGGTGGGGGGGGGGGGGGGTCGAGAGAGAGGGAGATGGTTGCCAAGTTGCTTGTCTGTTTGTGTTGCCAACCTGAAGCAGCTGGTGTTTGGGTGTCAGGTGTTCTAACAGGCAGTGGGGGTGTTGGTGGATGGCTGGGGCTGTAGATTTCAGCATCTTGCACGACCCTGACTTTAAGTGCATTGCTATTCCATTGATGAAAACTATGGTGAAAGAGATCCATTTCTGTGCTGAAAGATGTGCTCACGTCTTGCATAAATAAAATGTGTTCCTTTTTAATAACTGGACAATGCTGATTAAGAAAGAGGCAAAATAGCACCTTAATACTTCATGTCTGATCGAGCTACTTACATTTACACAGGACTACACAGGTTGAAGTAGATTTGGCATGCTTTCTATACTTTTACATTTAACTAACTAACTGATATGACTATGAAATACAGTTGACTCCTGATTAAGCCAGAAGCTAATTCAAATTAGCCCAAGGGCTCGATCAAAAATGATTAGTGAAACATAACAGAGTACTAATGACTTTAATAATAGTAATGTGATAGGGTTAATGCTCGGGTTGAGAATCAAGGTTAACATAGCGGGGATTATGGCTTTAAGCATCGTCTCTGTACGGGCAGGTGACTGGTCTTGAGTGGTAAGTGTTGGGTTAAGGGCACAGGTTTAGGGTTCAGTGTGAAGAGCTGGGTTGGGTGTGGGGTTATTATGGTTTACAATTAGACTTCAACTCCTTAACCACAGAGAGAGAGAGGCTCAAGTGCCTTCATGCTGTCGCCGTGGCAATAAAAGCCTCAACGTTATGATGCCCCAGAGGGAAAGGGGCAAATGAGAGACAAGTGTGTCTGTGTGTGTGTGTGTGTGTGTGTATGCAAGCTTATGTGTATGTATGTTGTGTGTGTGTGAGAGAGAGAGAGAGACAGAGGCCTCCTGCAGCTGCTTGAGTGTGTAAGTGTAGACTCAGTGCGTGAGACAGGGTCCGGTGATTGGCAGTGCATGTGTTTAGCACCGGGCAGTCTTGGGAAGGAGGAGGTCTGCATATCAGAGACTGTTTACTGTGTGTCTTACATACAGGCACCCAAACCACACACACACACACACGCACACTATTTGGGACTTTATCAGCCAAATTGGCACTGTAGCCTGTAGCTGGGAAGGGAAAGCACTCAACCCACTGAAAAACAAACCAACAAACCACATCTCAGAAACTCTCCATGCCTTGACACATGCATTGTAAGTAGACTCACTGAACGCTGAGGAAAGACAGGCCTTGGGTCTTCCTTTCCTTGCAGGCTACACGTGTGTGTGTGTGTGTGTGTGTGTGTGTACACGAGCATGCTTTTGCGCAGAGGTGTTAGCGTGATGGAACGCATGAAAAGCAGGTGCATGTGGACACACTAGTAGGAAGAGCGTGGGGCTCTCAGAAGGGGGTTTTGCCTGCTGTCAGTAGAGATGCGGAATTATGGGTAAATAAACTGCCATTCGTAAGAACTGTAACAAGATTCCCACTGATGTAGGAACTAAGTAACATGAGCATATGTGTGTGTTTGTGTGCGTGTCCGTGCATGTGCCCGTGTGTGTGTGTGTGTGTGTGTGTGGTACCAAATAAAGCCATGGTAGCTTGGTTGCTCTGTGTTTTGCACATGTAGGGTGGTGTTGCTGGGCACTAGGCTTGCTTGACCTCGGTAGTTCATCTGATGTACTGTCTCAAAGCCCAGCTACAGAGAGGCCTTCACTTTCCTCACTCTCACTCTCTGCCAAAAAAAGCCGATGTTTAACAATGCAGTGCAGGTGTGACACATCGCCGCACAAAAACTGTTGACATGACGTGCGATCAGCAGTAGTCAAATAAGTTTATGAGAATTTCACTGCTTCATATTTATGAGAGAAGTGCAGGATGTTAAAGTTCTTGTTAAATTTACCATGACAACCATCAGCACCTTTTTATTGAAAGCCAGTCAATATGCTCTACCTAGCACATATCAACAATGTCTGGTGATCCTTTCCTATATTCCTATTTTATAATGTCTGTGTGTACAGGCCATGTTAAATTGAAAAGAAAACATCTGTCAAAGCTGAAATCACCAGTCAGCTCAAATGCATAGCCTTAAAGGAGAATTCCGGTGTGATATTGACCTAAAGTGTGTTGAAACATGATACCGAGTGTGAACGTATGTCTCATAGCCCATCTCGGCTTGTCCCCTGCACTCCAAAATCTGGCGCTAGTTAGCTGATGCTACCAACAGCTTTTTCAATGGTGGTGCTTCGGCATTGGGCTAGCCATGCAAATAAATCACTGTTTTACACCATTTACGAGGCTCAATGTATCTCCACACATCATTGGTAGACTTCCGAGGGCCCTGACATTTAAAACGAGACATTGAGAACTTTGAAAAAGCACTGGTAGTTTACTTACAAGACGATTTATACAGACAGTACCTTCAATGGGTTTAGCGCTTTGCAGCCATCTTGAATTTAGTCACGATAAGTCGAAATTTACAGTAAGAATGAACAGGTATGATAAGGGATCAGATTCCAAAAATTATTCCGTGGAAAGGCATGGATTCCAGTTGCTGATACTGGAAGAAACTGGAATCCATGCATTTCCACTGAATTCTCTGTTTCTCGAGGTCACCAAGTACTGTCAGGTTCTACATCGCTTGAGTTTCTGCAGCCAACAGCTAAAGCAGCCAGGCAGCTACAGTGCTACATTCTGGGGGCATGTTTACTGGAATTCTCCTGTAAGGCTCTCTATGAAGGGACTAAAGGGGGGACGGGATAAACACAATAAGAACGACAAGAGAATAAGGGGATGGGATGAGTGAGAGAGGATGAGGCATGGAAGAGAGAATGCATGCACCCGTCACCACGGGAATTAGAAAAAGACATTTCCTCTAACCAGTCGTTATGGTGACAAGAGGCAGTCAGGGTTTCAGTGAACACCATTCCTTATCCTCCGCCATTACTGTTCCATAAAGTCTTTATGGGCAACTGCTATCTTCCGACACACACAAGCTTGCGAGAAACGAAGTGGGGGAGCTGAAGGTGATATCTGTGTGTGGTGGCCACTCCATCAGAGCTGCTCCTGTGCCTGCCTCTATGCTTTGTTACGCACACCATTTACCAACACATCATTATACTGCACACTCGCTATTTTATCAGAGAGGGAGAGAGAGAGGGAGATAAATAGAGAGACAGAGACAGAGAGAGAGAGATAGAGAGAGAATGAAAAGCAAGAAGAGAGAGGTTATGAGTAGAAAGCAGGACTTCCCTGGGTGGCACTTTACACACTTCAATGCTGTATTAAACCTAGTTCCATTTTTGGCCAAACATGTAGACACACGCACGCGCACCCGCACGCACACACATGTATGCGCACAAACACACACCACACACACACACACACACACACACACACACACACACACACACACACAGAAATCTAATCACTGCATTCCTTGCTGTTATGACAAATAACCGGTCACCAGTATCATATGAGAGAAAGTGGAATAAAACATTATGCCCAATTTTCCAATATGTGGTTTAATGTTCTGCATTTCTCATTAGTGGGTCACTTTGATACTAAAAGTATGATTCTATGTAATGACTGTATGATATCTGTACTGTCCCTGTGTATATCTGTGTGTGACTGTGTTTAGAGATTAGCAGGAATATTATGACTTTGCAGTGTTTCACTGTTCTGCATGGCTGCGTCAGTAGCTATCTGCTCCGGATTGCCAGGTTGCCACTAATCAGAGTCTGATTCAGTGTAGTCCACGGAGATGGGATGACCAACGCCATCTCCCGTCCAGCCTGGAAGGATACTTAAACCCTAACTATTTCCTTGTCTAGTTAGAGCAGCTGATGGATCTTTAGGTGAAGTCATGCTGTCTCTCCCTTGATGCGCATCATTGTAAATAAACTCTGTTCCTGATTTTTCATACTATTGGTCTGACAGGGTCTCTATTAAATCTATGGTATCAAAAATTACCATCACATACCAAGATGATCCTAGGAATCCTACATTATACAGTATAGAACTCAAACACATTCCATCCATCAGTAACATAAAATGTGTCAAAGACAAAATTGCCATGCAAGCACCAATGTGTACATAGATGTGTAACAGGACATGGAATGTATAGGTATACATTCAGTATCTATATTGCTTCTCAAAAAAAACAAAGAACAAAAACATCCTGATTAAAAACTACATATCTTGCTGACAGGTGCGACCCTGGTCAGCGCTTGGTGGACTCATGCTGTCTGTAGAAATGGGGCAGAAGAGGAGTTCTGACTCCAAATGGAAGACAGCAATGCTGAAACAGCAATGCAGAAAATGCACATGGAGAGAAACATATAGGGTCAGAGCCAGTCCTTATAGCACATTGCAGAGATTCCAGGATCAAAACCCATTTGTTTGTTCTGGTTTCTGTCTGTCTGAATGAATGTGTGTGTGTGTGTGTGTGTGTGTGTGTGTGTGTGTGTAACGTGAGCAACACTGAGTGTTTGAGAGACACTACCCCGTTACTGTTCCAATTGTCACTCATACCATCTGACGATCTCATGCACATGATGCTGTTCATACAATTATATAAAAGACAGCTTCTCCCACATGCTAATGTTTATAATATAACCTTTGTAATGTCACCTTTTGATCCAAACACTTGACCGATGCAAACACTCTTTAGTCATGGCAGTAAAGTTCCCAGTGATTAAATGAGAGAGTGAGGCAGGGAGGGAGGGGAGAGAGTTGGAGTGGCTCCGATAGGAGAGCAGTTATCAGGAGCACTCGTTGTAAAAGCAAGTGCAATCAGCCCATGAGCCATCACAGCCAGATTGGGCAATTAATTCACTCAGGGCCCACCCCCCCCCCCTCTCTCTGTGGCTCTCTATCACACAGTCAAACACACGCTCAGATGTACACACACGCACTCACACAAACAAACACACACACCTGCACTGCACAATGCTCACTGATGCCCTCCAGTGGCAGGTGCTGGTGTAGGAGAGAGCCGGTAGCACATTCTCAAGCGGATGCCAGACAAGGAGACTTGTCAGGCTGAGGAAGGGGGGGGGGGAGTAAAGAAGAGGGTACCTGAGAGGTAGGAGGCTGGAACAGAGCGACTGGGGCTGACCAGGCGCAGCTTGTGCCTGCCAATGGACACCAAGGCCCGGTTTCCTCGTCTGCTGCTGGGTGGGGTCCTCACAGGTGCCTGTACTTGCCTTGGGAGAATGTGGAAAAGAAGCAAGAGACAGTCATACTGGGTTTACTATACATGCTGAGCATACTGACGTGTGTGTGGTGTGAGAAAATACATGGGCACCAATTATCAATTGTGTGCTGCCACTCAGTGGAAACACATTGCCAGTGCAATTGAAACACTTATTCAAATACAACACAATTAGGTCTGTGCAGACCCAAAATGTGGACAAAGATAACAAAACACATCACTCTCCAAACATCCATAACAGGTAGACTTTTCCAACAGCAACACTATCTGGAGTCTGTCACCTGTTGGGGGTCCTCCTGATGATCTTCATCCTGCTCCTGAGTTTAAAGCCCCAGGGCGAGGCTGTGCTGCTCAGGGAGAGCGGCCCAGCTTTAAGTCCCCTCTCCTTTTGGGGTGTCCAGCGGTAAACGGAGCCCTTTGCCGCGGGGCTGGTGCCCTCAGCTCTCCAGCTGTAGCGGCTGAGGCGGGTCTGTGAGGCAGTGGCCGCACCCGCCCCACCTTTGGTTCTGCCTTTCCGGAGCCTGGCTCCATCCACGGCAGGCAGGCTCTGCGGGGCTTGAAGCACTCGGGGAGAGAGGGGCTTCCGGGCCAGTTTAGCTGCGGAGGTGGTTTGGGTGGAGTGTGACACCCAAGTGTATTTGGAAGTCCTGGGCCGCCCTACGGAGGCGACTGACCGTTGGAGTGTCTGTGTGCTGGGGCTGGGTGCTCTCTTTGAGGAGACCTGCTGGGACACAGGAGACGTCCTGGAAGAAGCCTGGGGAGTGGCAGTCTTGAGGGAGGTCTGGGTGACTGCAGATGTCTTTAAAGCGGGCTGGGGACGAGTTGGTGTTGTGGAGGAGGCAGGTGCTTTCATGCCAGTCTCTTGACTCTTCACCCAGTGGTATTGGGACTTTTTCAAGGGAGCTGTAGCTGCCTGTAGTTTAGCGGAGTCTCCTTTTGGTTGGCTGGGTGGGGCAGTTTTGTGTCGACTTGGAGGAGCAAGGTTGGCATGGAGACTACTCGCAGGCGAAGAGCTTGGTCGAGCCTGAGGACCATCCGGCGCCACAAGAGGATTGACTGAAGGGTGGAGCTGAGGTTTGATCTGAACGTGTGCAGTTGAGGTAGCAGTCTTCGATGCAGAAAGTGGATTTCTGGCACTGGGGATACTCGTGGAGTCTCCCTTCTGTAGTGATGTGTGTGTCTGAGAGATTGTGCTTGTCTGTGGGGCAGTGAGTGACTTTGGAGCGGTGAGTGTGTGCGAGGTTGTATGTGTCTGTGTCTGTGCTGCAGGGTCTCTTGTCCTGTCACCTGCACTTCTGTTGTTCAGAGAGTAGGTCTTCCTCCAAGACCCTGCTGGTCGTGTGGCATATGGCTGCGAGCCAGCAGTCAAGTTGGAGAGGTGTCCAGCTCTGTGGCCATTGTCAAGACTCTGAGGAGCAACATTTTGTTGGGCACTGGTCTGGCCATTGCTGTGGTTATTGATGAGATCTTTGCAAAACAGCAGAGAAAGTAATGAAAAATTCAAACAACACTCATTTTAACACACAAGCAAGCATGTTCTTTGAGAATCCATCAAGATAGACATAGTGTTGACAAGATAAAAGACAAAGAGTGACTTCTATGTTTGAATCATGTTAGGGTTGTCACAAACAGTTTCCAAAAGTAGGCAGTTCAAAATAACAATACTATAATGGTACTCTAGCGAGCTAATATTAACCTAACGTTAGCTAACAGGATAGGCAATCATTAGCCTTTATGCTAACCATGGTTTGAACTAAGGCTCTGAGAAGCTAACGTCACACGACTTGACAACAACATATCAGTGGTCAGTGATTATTTGGAGGTTGATTGTTTCAGTAGCAAATTAATCAGCTAACTGGCTAAGCGAGGTAGCAGAACAATTGTGTTAGCTGGCTAGTTAGTCAAGCCTATCACCAAAGAGCCCGTCTACGGACTGGTAGCATGCATTAAATCACGTTGCAAGTGACAGCTGAGATAGCTAGCTCAGCAAGCTAGCTGAGTTACTGATGTTTCTTTCCTCCAACACATGGTGTAATCTTAAAACTCATACACAGAAATAATATCTCTCACATCAGGCCTTGAAACTATATAACTATAGTTTCAAAATGGTTGGCATTCCAGCTTACTTACTTTGTAACAGTTCGATCTGCCTCTTTAATGCTTCCCGTTCTTCCATATTGAAGCCAAAACAACTTCGGTCATCACCCACAGACCAATGGTATGCTTGTGACGTTTTGCTGCTGTAGCCAATCAGAATTCCAAGGGCTATGCAACTTTCGTATCAGGGTACCTCAACAAAACTCTAATCTTTGCTCTAACTAACTTCAGAATTAGCTGCCCATTTACATGCGCTTTATAGTATACAGGACGAGATGACACATCAACTGAGACAATTTAACGCAACTTAATCAAACCAAGGTTGTAGAAGTAGCAGTTATGTCAAACGTTTTTCGAAATGCAAATTCGTGAAATGGGGAATTCCTATGTTTGTCAATGATATGCTGGATAGGATAGCTTCTATCTATCCTCTCATAGCCTGTGTACCGAAGAATGAGACATCCTGAAGTAGGCGGACCGACAAAATGAAAGTGACTGCTGCTACAATTCCGGACTGTTGAAGCTAATCCACAACAACAACGACGAGGCATTTATTCCATTCCGAAGGTATGAAAACTATTGCGCATTTCCAAATGTCAATTTTCAGAGAGTGCTGTAATGCGGTCTAGTCCCAAGGTTAGCCTTAACTTCAAGTCAGTGAGATCAGTAAAGTCAGTTTCGTTATTGTTTAAGAGGAACTAATACACCTGTATGATCAGAGGCACAGATTAAGAACGATTTTAGTTTAAGGCCAAAGTTCGAGTAGTGTTCCACCGACACGCTAGACTGATCGATCTGACTCTTCTCCCTTCCTTTCAGAAGTGGATCTACAAGTAAAATGGACCCAAAACAATATATGTTTTTCATCATTACCGAAAGAGATGAGAGGATACCAAGCCTCCACCCTGGTCAGATCTGCTACTTGAAAGAAGACCAATACCTACGTAAAGTTGAACAGGACTCTAAAGTGTTACCAGTGAAGTGGCTGGGGTCTAAGGAATACGAAGTGCAGGTGGATTGCCTGCATCCGCTTTCTCCAGTAGATGCAGCGTTTCTACAGGCGCTTGACACCGAGGAAGAGAGACTGGATGCCTTTCTGAAGAAATCGGCCTTAGAAGCAGCTGCAGGCTTGAAGGAGGGTGCCCATGTTTATGTGAAGGATATGGAGACGTGGCATTTAGGGGTACTTCTATACATTGGCAGCAGGAATAGGATGGTCGCGACCGACTGCTTCTGTGGCACATTCTTCAGGATTGAACTGCAGGTGTGTGTGTGTGTGGTTAGGGTATATGCAAATGCATGTCTTTAGATGATGGTTGGTGTTGGCATAAACACAGTATGGAATATCACCTTCCTCTGAATAGTCCTGGTGGAGTTCTGACCATACATCTTATCTTAACAGCTGCAGGCTAAAACAGAGGAAGTCTGGGTCCCCTTCACATGTGTGAAGCCTGCCTCTGAGGCCCCTGTGCAGGCAGGAGACCGGGTTGTCTTCTTTCAAAACAATGAGAAACATGGCCGTCGTGGGATGGTGATGGACCTGCAAGAGGAGAATGGCGAGCCAGTAGCGTACATCTCCACTGTGAGTGAGCTGGACCAGAGCCATATGTCCTGTTGTTTACCCACTTGGATGATTTAGTCAATAGTGTGGTTTATTCAGTAAAGGGTGGTGTTATAGTGCAGTGGTAGCACGGTTAGCTTGCAGTAACCAGAAAAGTTGTAGGTTCAATTCCCAGCTGCCACTACTGTGCCCTTGGGCAAGGCACTTAAAATGTCATCTGACTTTCAGTTTTGTCAAATTGGGCTAGACTACCTAGACCAGTGGGGCGGGCCACACTAGTGGGGAATAGAGACATGACAGGTGGGGTGCAAGGAACAGGAGGAAATGTGTTCTTTTGTGCCTTTATCTTTAATAATGCCTTTCTTTTTTGACAAGGAAGATCATAGATTCAAAACAAAAAAGCCACACACAAACATAAGTCATAAACAGACCAACATATGAATGAAAATAATATCTGATCCAGCGGAACCATTTTGCCAGGTTGATGGGGTCAGGCGGGGCTTGAAAATTCCCATTCTTCAAAGTGGGGAATAACAGAAAAAGTTTGAGAACCACTGACCTAGACTAATGTCATACCTAAAGCACAACATTGAATCTATTCATTTTGCTGCGCAAGTATGATTCACATCTATTTAATAGCTGAACTATTCCCCCACCCCCCCATTTGTAATTATGCAGTTATGTCATACTTGTTCTAGCATAGATTTTGTATTTCAGATGATCAAATGAGGAGAGACGTCAGTGCCTAATATTGTAAACAGGTTCTGTATCTTTTCAGGACATGAATGATCAGGGAGAGAAGGGCGGAACAATCACTGTGCCCCTGGGCTTTGTTCTAAAAGAGGAGAACCTCCCCTCAGGTAAGGATTACATTTTTCAAAATGCAACTCAATTTCATAATGCAAACGTTCAGTTTCTTTGCAAGCAGGAACAATTTAGACGTTTAGAATTTTTGTGATACTGATATGTGGGTGGTGATGATTCAGTGTTTCCCACAATTCTATTTGTGGTGGTAGGTTTGCAGAATTAACTTGAATGCAGTTTTTAACACATTAGCGCAGCGTGGTTATGATGCTAACCAGATTTAAGCACAATTTAGTAGAACCTGTAAAAATCATTGTGTGGTGGTCAATGTTGATATTGTGGTGGGCCGCCACAAATAAGTCAATATATGGGAAACGCTGTGATTTGAGGATGATGTGTTGTTAGATGTGGAACCCATGGACACTGGTATTGGTATGGACACTGGTGCAGACACTGGACCAGCAAACAGCCGGTTTGATTACGGGATCAACGTAAACTCTCGAGTGAGAGTGGGCTTGGGCAAAGGTCCAGTGCAAGGGACGGTTCGCTGGATAGGGCACCTGCCGGGAACTGATGGGATCAGAGTGGGCCTGGAACTGGTACGTAAAGGAAAGACACAAGAAGGCAGTCCCCCGTCACAGCATGATGTGATTATTATGACACCAGGGAAGAGGCGGTATACAGACTGATTTTCAATTATGTTTGGTTTGTTTTTGTTGTTGTTGTTGTTTTTTACCCATTCATTACTTATTTTTGCTTTTACAAGTGGATGAGAGTATTCTTGATTCAATTGTTGGGTATTGGAGATACAAACAAATGTCTGAGAAATCAGAGAAAATCTATTAATATATTGCCTCTTCCATGAGGCACAATGTTTTCTGTTTTTTTCCCTCTCTTTTTATGAGGTCAGATGTGTCATTGGTTAAACATTGCAGTTTGCATTACTTCCTCTTGATCTCTGTTCTGCCCTCTTTCAACAGGACCAAAAGGTTGGAGTGGGTGATGGCAAACTCAATGGAATCCGTTATTTCTTGTGTCCACCAAGGCAAGGCCTGTTTGTGAAGATGAGCTCATGTTCACTGGATATTCATGACAGTGGCACCAGGGGAAAAGTGCCAGCCTACTCCACCAAACAATACAGTAGGACCAGCACAACTGCTACTGTACACACATCTACGACTCTTATTAACTGTTAAAGGAACACGCCACTGTTTTATAAAAATTGTGTTATTCACTGTCTCCCCTAGAGTTAGATAAGTGAGCAAAAACATTTTTGTCTCTGTGCATGCACCCAAGTAGTAGTGCTTCGCCTGTGCTTCGCCCCGATATAGTCCCATGTCAATACCTGCCTAGGAGATCACCTCATCTTAATCTGCATTGGCATTTGTACTCGTGAAGACGGAGGCCACAAGAAGTAATTAGGGATATTTTTTTTGTTGGCTCACTTTTATTCACGATGTACTATCTGGCTACAAAGGATTCCATTCACTATGCTAAGCTAACCTAGGGGGGGGGCGCTACCGGACTACGGCATTGCATGCACGGAGACAAAAATGTTTTTGCTCACTTATCTAACTCTAGGGGAGACAGTGAATAACCCAATTTTATAAAACGGTGGCGTGTTCATTAAACTGTTAATGTGACAGTGGTAGCATAGTGGTTAAGAAGCTGGGCTAGCTTGCAGTAGCCTGAAAAGTTGTGGGTTCAATTCCCGGCTGCCACCGTTGTGCCCTTGAGCAAGGCACTTAATCTCAAGTTGCTCTGGGGACAACGTAGTCCCTTGTAATAGAATTGACATATGAAAGTCACTTTGAACAACAGTTTCTGCTAAATTAATAAATGTAAAATACATTTAAATGTCAGACTGTCTTTAAAACAGAAGGTGGCGTCTCTTCTTCAGCTCTAGACTGCGATGGCAGACCTGAGAGTGAAAACGTTCCTCCTATCAACTCCGAGGATGTGAAACAGCTGCTTGTGGGTCGCATGAAGGGCATTCAAGGTCACTGCAACTCCTGCTACATGGACGCTGCTCTTTTCAGGTCAGACTTTCAAACCCATTTGTACCATCAAGCCTATAGCCATAACCGCAACTATGCATGTGTCTTAATTATTACCATTGCTCGTTATTATCAGTTAGTAACTGCTCATGTACTGTATTATTTGTACCCAGTTTGTTCTCATGTTCGTCAGTGCTTGACTCTCTGCTGTTCAAACCTGCTGAGCCCAAGGATAAGCCAATCCAGAGGACGCTGCTACGGGACATCGTCAACCCACTGCGCAGGTTAGGGCTCTGCATAGATGTACAGGAAAAGGTTTGGTTGTAGCCTGATCCTTTGGTTCATCTGTGAGGTGGCAAAACTAGAGTGCTATCAGGTCACTGAAAATAGACTGAAGTGACCTGAACCCAGTGTTAATCATGAAATCGCGTGTTCATAACTTGTTTGTGACAGTTTATAATTGTGACAGTTGGGGGCAGCCGTGGCCTACTAGTTACCGTTTCAGACTTGTAACCGGAGGGTTGCCGGTACGAACCCCGACCAGTAGGAAGTGGCTGAAGTGCCCTTGAGCAAGGCACCTAACCCCTCACTGCTCCCCGAGCGCCGCTGTTGTTGTAGGCAGCTCACTGCGGCGGGATTAGTGTGTGCTTCACCTCACTGCATGTTGAGTGTGTTTCACTAATTCACGGATTGGGATAAATGCAGAGACCAAATTTCCCTCACAAGATCAAAAGAGTATATATACTTAGACTTATACTTATAATTAACCCTCATTTACTCAGTACTCTGATCATAGCTATGTCTGTCTAAATGTTTCTGTCTGTTTGTAGGGAAGGCTATGTTGAGGCTGGGAGCGTTATGAAACTTCGGAAACAACTGCAGGAGAGTGGCTACTGCGCCACCTTCACCACAGACGAAAAAGGTGAGAAATGAGATCACAGCTCTAAATAGTACTGAGAAGGAAACATGATGTACGAATTAGAAATATATGTCATAATTTCCTGTGCATTGTCCTGCGTTGCCATTCGTAGGAGTTTTAACTGTCGAACAGGACCCATTCACTTAAAACTGTTGCAGAAAATTATATGAGAGCCTATTTGAGCATTTTTTCTTCTTGCAGATCCAGAGGAGTTTCTGTCTCTGATAATGAATAAAATCCTCTCTCTGGAGCCACCTATCAAACTGTAAGTTCAAAATTAGATAATGATCTGGCCAAATGATTTGTGCCGAGGCATAGGTGGGTGACCACATGCTTGACTTCTCTCTTTGTGTGCCTGTTAAGTTAGGATTCATTACGTCATCAGATGAGACAAAGAAGTTCTCTCTGTTTCTTTCTTTCTTTGTTTTGTCTTTCTCTATGTCTTTCTTTCTTTCTTTCTTTTTTCTTTCTTTCTTTCTTTCTTTCTTGTGCAGTTGTACAGGAGGCAGTGTACAGAGCAGTTTCTGTTACCAGATATTCCTGGATGAAACCCACAATCTGATCTTGCCCACAGTCCAGCAGCTGATTGAGCAGTCCTTCTACAGTAGCCATCTCAAACTGGCTGAGGTAATATCCTAACATACAGTATTTTGTGTGTTTGTGTTTGTGTGTGTGTTCTTGGGGCCTTTGAATCAAGTGAGTATGAGTATGATATGATAGTCACTCACTGATGCACTGGTACTTTACTTGTCTGGGTGGTGTCCTTTTCCAGTGCTTTGAAGCATAGTGAAATACTGTCACAGTTCCTCTTTTGATGGTGTTAAAACAGGTATATTCATTCTCTATGTGGGTACTTTTTTTTTAATTTTCTCGGGTTTGTACTCTGTCTGTTCAGGTTCCCTCCTGTCTGATTCTCCAGATGCCTCGCTTTGGGAAAAACTTTAAGATGTTTCAAAAGATCATTCCCTCGCTGGAACTGGACATCACTGGCCTTCTTTCAGAGGGTACACACACACATACACACACACACACACACACACACACACACACACACACACAATAACCACCAAAGCACACTCACATCACATACTTTACAAGTTTACACAGAGACCTCGTCCAATGAGGAGACACAGCACTCAAAAAATCCTCCATAGAAATGCATGGGTTTAGTTTGTAACGCCAATATGGCAGTTGTCTACCCACCCCTTCTGCTGCAAAACATTGACATGTGAATACATTGAGCCAATCATGTGGACTGTTGTGAAGACATTGAGCCAATCATGTGGACTGTTGTGAAGACATTGAGCCAATCATGTGTTGGGTTGACTAAAAAGAGGAATGAAATGTAATCATCTTTTGGAAATTGATCTTAATGCCTTAATTTAAAAAATGAGGAACAATCCAAACTTTAAGGAAACCAGTTTTTAAGGACACCAAAAGATGATTTTTTATTCCTCTTTTTGGTCAACTTTAGCATGTGTATGCTAAGGGTATGTACATTTCTGGTTTCAACTCTATATGCAAACATGCCGTTTACAGCCTCATTAATTACATTACACATGTAGATGCATGGACTACTTTTGATGGATACTTTTGAATTTGGATTGAACATTTTGAATTTGAATAACCAGTCAAATGCTATCTCGGTGTACTGTATGTGTGTGTGTGTGTGTGTGTGTGTGTGTGTGATTTTAGGCCCTCAACAGTGCCTGCTGTGTGGACGCCTTGCTAGTGAGGAATGCGTGGAGTGTTTCAAAGATTCTGCGTTTAGCAGGAACTGCTTCAAATATTACTGCCAGACATGTTCCACTCAGGTAGATGTTTTTTTTGTCCCTTTTCACCAATGGGTAATTAAACACAGTCTTGGCCTCAGTACTACAGAACTCTAAACACCAGATAGCAGAGTAGTCCAGCCATTTTAAGCCAAAATGGGGGTCAACCAAGGACAAGAAGCAGAAACAGAAGCAAGCTATTTTTCTCATGTGAATAGGCTACCTTTTTTCATAAAAAAACAGCAGAAAACCCTGTTAAAATGCAGAAGTACCAAAATAACTATGGCTGTAGTGGGTTTATTGTGAATCATGCTGGTTTCTGTGTGCATGTTGCTTGGAGATGATGGCTGAAAAGTGACTCTGGGTAGTCTTTGAGACAGGGCCTATTTGATCTTTTAGGTTGGGAGGGGGAGATGTTGCACTGATTATGTAGTGATTAACCATAGCTTTTTTCAGACTCAACAATACCATCCATCAAAAGAGAAAAAAAAAGACATATCATAAGATGGTACTAGAGCAAGGTGTTGGTGCTGTAGGCATCATGATTCTCTGCCTGTGGTGGTGTTGCTCATGTGATAATATGTGTCTTTTAGGTGCACAGCCATCCAAGCCGAAGGTCCCACATACGATCTCCTTCCTTTGTGCCTGAAGGTTGGTCACAAGCCATCGCTCCGCCCAGGGATGCAATGGAGCTATTCGCTGTGCTCTGCATAGACACCAGCCACTACGTGTCCTTCCTCAAGTACGGACCAGGAACCACCGACTGGGCCTTCTTTGACAGCATGTCCGACAGAGTTGGTATGGAACGATTGCTTAAAAGCAGACCTAGCCAGATAATAAGTAATAATAAAAGTATCAGGATATTGTGTGTGTACATGTACATGTGTATGGGGGTGTGTGTGTGTGTGTGCATGTACGTGTGTATGGGTGTGGGTGTGTGTGTGTGTGTGTTCGCTTAAATCAGTGTGTTTTGTCTTGTAGGGGATGTTGATGGCTACAACATTCCTGAGGTGCGTCTGTGCCCAGAGGTGGGCAGATACCTGGAGATGCCGGTCACAGAGCTCGCCTATTTACAGCCCAGAGACATGGACGAGGTGGCCAAGCGTCTCCTCTGTGACGCCTACATGTACCTCTACCAGAGCCCCAGTGTCTCTCTGTACCACTGACAAATACACTGTATGTGCCTGCTTGTCATCTCTCTTATTGTAATCTCTCATTGATGCCCCTGTATTTGAACTGTTGTCTCCCCAAAAGAAACTGACGGAAAATCCCCAAACTCTAAGCACTGTCAGGTGTACCTGTACCCACCAAACAAACATAACCACAACTGAATCCTTCATAATGGTACAACAGGATATATTCTGAGTTGCAATCAGAATCTTTTTTTTTTACTGCATACTAACATTAGGGGTTTACTGGTTGGGTTTGGGTTTGTGTCTTTAAAAACAGACTTTTATTTGTAAATAGGCTCTCCTCACTGTTCACTTTGAATCATTGATTGCTTTAGCTATATTTATTGTTCCTTGTGATTTTGCTGGCCAAACTGAAGGCTTATAACAAGAAGGTAAAGTGATGCCAGTGGCATAGCTACTCCTCCACTCAATTTTACAAAAGGTTTAGGGGGTCTTACATAAACTAGTATGTTCTCAGGTTTTAAAAAATATCATTATCTCTTGCAAAATGTTAACCAGTACAGTGGAAGTAAAGTTGAATGTTTAGCAAGGAGTCTTTGCAGTACTTGTTTGATACATTCACAGGACTCCTCTGATCAATACACATCAGTCGCACAGACACTGAACTGCTGTCTCTTCAAATGTGTAGGCCTAGATCGAGGATGCAACTGTAAATTCTTTGTACTGTACATTGGCAGGGTAAAAACATTTCCACAATATGCTGTATGATTACTACTGATGTCTGATTTGTACATTTCAATGACCAAAAGGGAGATAAAACTAGATGTACCGCATAGCGGTACAAAATATATCCGCCGCTCAGTCCTGCATTCTCTCCGCAAAAATAAATCACGCTTGTCAATTTTCAGTTGTCTCCATCTCCTACTCCAATGCGGCTAGCACGGCAGTCATAATGACACATTTTTGAAATTGATTGATACATTTAGTATTCCATTGAAAGCAGTCTCTGATTACAGCAGTATTTTTTATGTTTTGAACATGACAAACCCTTTCCTTCTGGCCAACCATGTCAAGATGGCCCAAATCACTGATAAAAGTAGGCTGCTGCTCAGGTGTAGGAAGGGTGTGGTGCATGAAGTAAAGGTCCATTTAAAATGGAATGCAAGTGCAGACATCTGTGACAGGGAATCTTGTGACCGTTGCCCTTGACCTCTCCACACACGGTCTGAGGAATGTCATAGAGGTCAAGCTGTTCACTCACTGTTGCTTCAGCTAAAATCCACAGCAGATGAACACTCACTGACTGGAAATCAATGGAACATCCCCTCCTACTTATGCCAAGCCAATGCCAAAGTTACATGAGAGAATATTATATATATTCTCTATGGCAATACATTACAAAGCAGGAATTATGGTAACAGCTCTTGTCTTCAAGCAAGAATCAGTGGTGGTGAGAATCATCTCAGGGTAATGTTCCAACTATTTGTTTTCATAACAAACCTGGATAAGTGAATTTTCCTAATGGAAGAATGTCTTTAAGGGTTAATTCTCCTGGCAAACACAAAGCCATTCAGTACGTCTTAATCTGTTTTTCCCACATTTGTAATTAAACCATATATTTACAATAATCCCCTATTCACATCAGCAACCAAGAAATTGTGAGGACCTCAAGTGACAGCACGCTCACTCTTTTGTGTGTTTATCTTCTTTTTTCCTCTCCTTTTCTTCCACTTGACAATATCTACAACAGTATTGTCAGTCACATTAATTCATTCAGCGATCCTGCTTGCAAAGCAACCTATCAGTGTGTGTGTTCTATGGGTACCATTCCTATGACCTTGCTATGAACTAGAATCACCTCAGGATCACCTACAATTCACGTGGCATCAGGGTAAGGAATGGGCCTCCAGACTAGTGGGAGGGCTGGGGATGCTCAAGTAGCTCGATAGATCTCCCTGCGTAAGCAGCAATACTAGATATCAATACTACATCTCATACCGAAGGTTTCAATTCTCAGGAGAAACCTTTGAGACTCCTTTCCTCCCTGTGTTTCCAGTGCCTTGCAAAAAGTATTCACCCCCATGCTAAAGTTGAACAAAAAAATCCAACCTTTAAGGACACCAATTTTCTTTGTGAATTAATAATGTATCGTAAATAAATATATGTTCTTCATTAAAATACAGGGTGCATAAGTATTCACCCCCCTATGTTAAACCTATGTTGAATTCCCATAGAGGCAGGCAGATTTTTTTTTTTTTTTTAAAGGCCAGTTATTTCATGGATCCAGGATACTATGCATCCTGATAAAGTTCCCTTGGAATTTGGAATTAAAATAGCCCCACATCACATACCCTTCACCATACGTAGAGATTGGCATGGTGTTATTTCAGTTAGCCTATTAGCTGGTTTGATTTGCATTGAGCTCAATGAGCATCAAACCAGCTAATAGGCTAACTGAAATACACACAATGTCTGCCTCAATGGGAATTTAACATAGGGGGGTGTATACTTATGCACCCTGTATTTTAATGAAGAACATTTATTTACGATACATTAGTCATTCACAAAGAAAATTGGTGTCCTTAAAGGTTGGAGTTTTCCTCATTTTTTAAATTAAAGGCATTAAGATCAATTTCCAAAAGATTACTTTTTTATTCCTCTTTTTAGTCAACTTTAGCATGGGGTTGAATACTTATGCAACCCACTATAGATGTTGTCTAATCCCAACTAAGCCTGTGCAAAATTCCCTATGAGCTACACGTCCAGCCCCACCGGATGACGCAGATATCACACTTTTTTTTTTATTATTATTTTCCAAACAGATAATGCAGTATACATTTTCCCAAACAACAACTCATATTTATGCAAAGAATGTCAAACTAAAATATTTCATGCTCTAAAAGAACTCATGTCTGCAATGGCGTTTTTACGAAACATCAAGATATATAAAAAACAGGTCCCTCCTCTGACAGAAACAACAGCTACGTATTCTATTTAAAAATAATAAAAGATGAGTCTTTTGTTTTGAGCATATGTGAAGCCAATATTTTTTTAGAGCAATTGTACATCTGTTGAGTTGTTTCTGGAGTTTTCCCAGAGTCCTCGGTCACAGTAACCTTCCTGATAGCACAACCTCTGGGGTGGAGTTTACGGCCTAGGGGCCAAACTTTAAACTAAACTAGGCCCCTAGACCACTCCAGCCTCATGTGCAGTGGACAGGACCAGTGGTCAGATAAAGCACATTAACCCTCAGGTTAAAGTGAATTATATTTATCTTTACTGACGTAAAAGACAGTTGCCACAGATGGAAACTACAAGTCCCAAAATCCAACAGGAAAACAAAAATAAACAGAACAATTAAAGTGTTGTTGTGTGTGTCGACCATTGGCGGAGTTCTTTGAACAGTTCTCTACTGTGGGCCTTGCAGGTGATATTTTACAAGATGAGACGTCTCTACAGGGCACATTTGCTTCTCTCCTGAAGCGGTCTCCACAGACGCACGTGACGGGCGGGGAACAGACAAAACATCAAACAGAAAACATCTCCTAAGTCCCGCCCACCCCCATACAAAAAGACAATAAAAAACAAAGCAGCACAGTTACTGAGGGGCAACGAGACCCACTGGGTGGTGGGGGGGGAGGTGACAGTGAGAGAGGGATGGATGGATGGATGGATGGAGAGAGAGAGAGAGAGGGGGGGGAAGGAAAGAGAGAATATGTGGGAGGTCATGGGGAGAAAACATCAGTCTTTTCCGGACCCGTCTGGTCTCGACTTATTTGTGCTCCTTTGTTGGAGCGAAGTAGAGCTCCATGGGTTTGTTCACCTTCCAGTATTTCTCGCTCACCAGCTCCAGAGAGAAGGAGCCATTCAGGACCTGAGATAAACAGACACAGACAGACAGACTGGTTACTGAAGGGAAACAAGACACCACAGGAGAAAATGAACAATTCAGAGAGATCTGTTAAAGAAAGTATAGAAAAGTATTGAAGAAAATGTGTGTGTGTGTGTGTGTGTGTGTGTGTGTGTGTGTGTGTGTGTGTGTGTGTGTGTGTGTGCGCGAGAGAGAGAGAGGACAGAGAGAGACATAAAGATAGATGTCGTCACGGGGTGTATGTGCACACAGTGGAATGAGTCATGGTATATGGTATATGGATATACAGTATATAGTGTGATGTCTGAGGGCATGTGTTGGGCTGATGAGGAGATGCTGTGTGTCCTAGTGTGACGTGATTGGCTACTCACTGTGAACTGGCTGTTGGCTGTGGGGATGTAGATAGTGTACTGTTTCTCGCTGGCGGCTTCCACGTTGATAGGACTGGCCTCGCCGTTCTTACGCAGGTCCTCCAGGGCCAGACGCACGGCCAGGTACTTGGACAGATGGTCCACCGTGGCGTTTCCTGAGGTCTTGATATACCTGGGGATGAATTCCACACTACAGGACATTAGTGATAGGCAGTGCTCTTCGCCCGACAGCTTAGACTGACCTGGGATCCGAGGGGACCCACAGTCGAATCGTGATGAGTTTACACTTGGTCTACTGTTGAAGCATGTTAACTCACATTTTATGTTAAGTATTACACTGCCGTTCAAAAGTTGGGGTCACTTAGAAATTTCCATTCCACTCCCTCATAGACAGAATGCCATCAGAGAGATGAGATCAGTTGCATTGTTTTTTTTTAATCAGGGCAGCAGTTCTTAGATTACATTATGTGCTTAAAAGAGTGAAACATTGGATGAATGGTTGCTGATAATGGGCAATGTAGATATTGCATTAAAGATCAGCCATTTCTTTTTCAACAGTCATTTACAACATTAATGATGAAAACAAGAACATTTCTAATTGACTCCAAACTTCTGAACGGTAGTGTATGTATTTTGTATGTCTGGTAGAATTTTAATTTCTTATGATGCTATTACGATTTGCTGTCAGAAACACAATTTAGTTAGTTCACTTCACCCCTCTCAGGGTTTCAACAGCTATCTTTTGAATCTGCAGTCGGCCACCCTGACATGTGAAAGTGTAACAGTCCTGGCATTTGTGGTTGAAGCAACATTCAAGGGTTTCGGTGTGCGGTTTCCGCCCGGTCTGACCACTACAGGGACCGGCAGGACAAGCATCTCACCTGGTCTGCGCTGCGTCCTCCTTCTCCATGAGCGTGGGGTGTGGGCGGAACACCAGCTCGATCTCGCTGGCCCCGTCCAGCGCCATCTCTCCGCCAGCACCGTTCTCTGTGGCATTGTCCATGTCCAGCCCGGAGTCGTCTGACGTCTTGGTGCGCTTGATGCTGGGCCCGGCTTCCTGGTTGCTGTGGACCGAGGCGTTGCTGCAGTGAGAGCTGTCGCCGTTGTCTTCCGCCCCGCTGCCGTTCTCCACCTGGTGTTTCTTCCCCCGCTGGAGCCTATGGAGCGGACGCACACCCATACACGCTCAAGTTACTCTCTGATACATTAAACTTCTCTTAAGACTCTGGCAATAATAGACAGACGGACAGACAAACACACACACACAGACACGATTAGAGAAAAAAAAGTCTTTTTTCAAAAAAACATTTGTGCTCTGTCCACACTTCAAACTCCACATTGTGCCTCCTACCACAAATACAGTGCGTGCGCGCGCACGACACACACACACACACACACACACACACACACACACACACACGAAAAAAACATGTGGGTCAGTGACCTGTTCATGGCCTGGATCTTGAGTCCCTCCTCGATGCTGTGGCTGAGCGCCTGCTGGTTGTTGTGCTTGCTGATGCGGGCGAGCACACGCTCCTGATGCGCCTCGTACTCGTCTCTGCTGGGGTAGATCTTGCTGATCAGCGCGTCGAAGTTGGGGTCCGGCCGCAGGGAGCGCTTGGATACGAGTTTCTTCCGGCAAGTGGGGCACTCCTTGTTCCTGTGGACAAACGATCACAGGGTTAGCGGGGTCAAGGGTTAAAATGCCAAAGGTTGGACCAAAGGAAGAATTAAAGGCTGGTATGGGGATTTGTCTCAGTGAAAATATCTTCATCTATATGGTACTCAGTTTAGAGAAAGGCAGTCCAATTTCAAGGCTGAATTTACATGAGATAGATCCGAGAAAAACAATAAATCAATAGGATTTTGGTGTGAGATGCCTTGATGCCACAACTCACACCAAAAGTGTGAAATTTGGTGATCCTGGTGTAGAGACATGGAGGTGGTCTGTACAAAAAAATACATGTGGGTCATTCCACGTCAATTCAACCAGGGCCCACGCACTTAGGTCTCAAAAAATTCTGAAAAAATTACCAGGTGTACCTATGTTACCCAGGAGACACACTGTAAAATTACTCTTATGTAACATCAATACTTTCCAAGATACAGTCAGTTTCACAGGGGGAGGGGGGTGTCGATTTTGTTCAGCCTCTTTTTTTTGTCAAAGTTCACAAGCCCACAGCGCAATATGTTTTGTATAGAGCCATCACAGGTTACTCTATACAACCACAGGTGGCAGTGTGGTGACTCTATATAAAACATATTGATGTCTATGGGGCATTTTGCCCATGTTCAGGGTGGAAAATAAAAAATAAAGATTTGCATAAGACAAGTCAAATTGGTGTTTTCAAAAAGAAGGGATCATGGAGAATAAGGAAAAACATATTTAAAAAATCTTTGTATATTCCCACAAGGTGTTTGGATGCTCTGAAAATGATAACCAAAATGATTTTTCAGACTTGTGAGGTCTGCTGTTCAGACCCTGAAGGGATTTATTTTCTGTGAGAGTGTTTCTACTTATCTCAGTAAGGAAAATAAATCAAGAGCCTATGTTGAGTACAAATATGTCTTCTGAAGGCTTAAACAGAGCCCAGCCAAAAACTTTGAGGGACAGCTATGACCATGCAGGATTATCCAGACCAAAGGTGATGATTTTGCTACATACTATTCCTATTTATGTACCAGCATGCAAAATTTGAGCCTCCTACATGGTTTAGTTCTTTATGCTGTGGGCTTGTGAACTTTGACAAAAAAAAGAGCCCGAACAAAATCGACACCCCCCTCCCCCTGTAAAACTGGCTGTATCTTGGAAAGTGTTGATCTTACATAAGAGTAATTTTACAGTGTGTCTCCTGGGTAACATAGGTACACCTGGTAATTTTTTCAGAATTTTTTGAGACCTAAGTGCGTGGGCCCTGGTTGATCTGACGTGGAATGACCCATGTTAAGGCCCAAGTATACTTCTAAAGATACGGTCTACGCACAGAACGGATAATGCAAAATATGTCACATCTCCGGTCCGTACGGCATTTCTGTGCTGCACAGATCTGCGTCTCTACAGACCTTGTGTATTGCCTGTGCGAAACTCGATGTGTAGTAGAACGCCAATCCAGTAGATCCGCACGACCGTATGACTGTACAGCATAGCCGTATGTACAGAAGTATACTCGTTGCTTTACATGCTTAGCATTCAAGATTGTGTTGTCTACGTGTGGGATCCCTGTGTTGAGTCCAGCAGAGGACCACCTACCCAGAGCGAAGTGCGGTGATGATGCAGTCCGCACAGAAGCGGTGCAGGCACTCCTTGGTCGTCATGGTGTTCTTCAGCATGTCCAGGCAGATGGGGCACATCAGCTCGCTGTGAAGGCTGCGTGGGGACACGGCGATCTCCAGTCCATCTGTGATGGCCTCCTGCACGGGCATGACAAAGCACAGCTTATCATCCGACACACCAAGCATGAACTTCCACCACTCCCATTTCCATAAAAGAAAAATGCCTGTAGTCTCCCCAAAAGTGCCTGTCGCTAAAACTTTCTTTCAAAAAGCTATTAATTTCAATTGTTGTTACAGAGGCATTTGACTGACCGTTCAGGATGTAAGCAGGTGCTGCCTTGATGCCACGAAAGCTATGCAACCCATGCTTGTACCTGATTCTGTTTCCCTGAGTTATACACCAAAGGAATACTACCAGTATATGCATCAAATGTGGGGATAATGCAAGCATCCAGCAGTGTAGACTTAACCCTGACCACATTCCAGACCGTGCTTCTGGTCACGGCATATGCGTGTGTTTATTTGTTTGTTTGTTTGTTTGTGTATGTTTATCACCTGTGGGGTTCTCTGCAGCTCATACAGACTGAGCTCCCAGGTCTTGCTGAGGGGCTGGACCCCATTGGTCTGTACTGTCTGAGTCATCCTCCACTGTTGGGAAGAAGAGAGGCTAGTATCACTTTACACCAGAAACACCTGGAAGGGAAAGAGAAAGACTGCAAAAGCTGAGTTTTGAGAATTAACTAGCACATTAACTTACTTATGGCATGGCAGTATTGTCATAAAATGGCAAATATCACTATGCCTTGGCAATTTCAGTTAAAACACAAGAGGTGTTCACTAAAAAGCTCAACTAGTCACCAGCATAGACCTTGACATGTCAAAAGACTGGGGAACTGCCTATAGAATCAATGCGGTTGAGTGCAATAATGATTCCGGAGAAAGGCACATAAAAAGTGTTCGGCTCTGTTCTGACAGAGAACACAAGGCTTGCGCTATGCTGCTGTCCAAGGGTCTGTGAATGTCCCCTCTGCGCTTGTCTTGCAGGGTAGCGCAGGTAAAAAAGCATTGTTCCCGTCAAAACTCGCCCGAGGCAGTAACGTTAATTCCTGGGAAATGTTCTTTTTAATTTATGTGTATTAATAATAAACAATATATTGTCTTTAAACACTAGATTTCGTTCATACACCTTAGTCTGTACGTAAACACAACTCGAATCCCTTCGCTGTCAAACAAAACACAAACGTACACTTATCACATGAACAGAAAGCTCGCTATCTTGACCAAATGAAAACCCGACCCCTGTCAGTCATACAACCCCGTAACGAGCATCACTAGTTAGTTAACGTTAAGTGGCATACACCAACTGACACGCTACCTAATAACAGGTCCATCAGAAGATAATTGAGGCTAGAGAACAAGCTATCTGGCTGGGTTACGCTATGTATCGTTACTTCTCACTCCTCTTTGTGTTGTTAGCTTGATGTGTAAGCTAAGTTCCAGCCAACCAACATTACGAAAAAGCCTATAAACATGGGGATCCATAAATAACTAATAGAAGCTAGAGCTACCAGAACATTGGCCAGACTCTGACATATCAGCTACAGGGTCTTTAGTGAGAGATAAACCGAGAGATGTTCTTCGTTTTGGGGGTATGTGCTGTCAAGAAAATACAGCACAACATTCACATTAGCTAGCTAGCTAGTTACATACTAGCTTGTTAGAGACGTAAGATCTAGGTTAGCTAAAGGGCTAACGTTAACAGATAAATTCCCGTGGAAGCAAACAATGGTTTCAGGCCCATATGACAACTATATGAGACAAACTATAGCTCAAATTTATCCTTAAGCATTAATAAGATAATGGACCTCGCCATTGGTTTAAAATCACACTGAAATCCATAAGTAATTTTAGGTCTTTATGTACTTACAATTTTGTGTTGTGGTGCTACTATTCCAGACCAGCGCGTTCTGGCACTCTTAATATGGCGGAGCAAAAATCCCGCAATGGAACATGGGAAACGTAGTAAGGTAGGCTACGAGGAATAACTTCGATGAAACCTTGTGTGATTGTTATAATAATACAAATAATATATAATCTACAATAATAAATCATAATAATACATTAAACTGTTACATGTACCATTTCAATCATATTGCAGGAGGTAGTCTATTCCAGTTCAGCGTGCATGGGCAACTCAACAAAAACATTTGAAGGAAAACAGATTCTTCCTCAATTTTGATTAAAACATTTTAGGCATGGCTATTTTCAACACATTGAAACGAGATTGCTCAAGTCATGTCGTAATAGGCGTACTAGGCCAAACTTCGAGGAAGTTGAAAGATCTGCGAAAGAGAATTTCTCTCTGAGAGTGACTGCACGCCCATCATTTCATGACAGTCACCATAAAGAGGCGCACCCGTCTGTGCAGACAGAAGAGAAGAGACTTGTGAGAGAAGTTGAAGTTTCCCCTGACCATGGGTGGATCGACTTCCAGTCAACTGGATGAGACTACATCCAACTACATAAAAGGTAAGCTTACTCATACAGTGCATAAATAGTAGCCTACAAGAATGTCTGGGTTGATATTCTGATTGACTAATCGTCGTGGGTTCATCAGTCCGTCATTTGATAACAGAACGACATGCATCTTGTCAGAGGCCGGCGAAGTGCATTAACCTGCTATCCTCATAAACGGAGAATTTGTAAAAAGAGAAACATGATATAACAATAACCAAATTGTCCACAGAACAGGAGAAATATGTCTGAGGAAAAAAGAGTCTGTCAGTACCATCTGCGTGACAGGAGAGCGCAATACATTTTTTTTAACGTTTTTAAATAGGCTATACGATCGTTCTTAAATACATATGAAAATGCAGAACACATAGTCAGGTAGGCTACATATCAGATTTGTATTGCCTAGCCTATGTTCAGATGTTAACCAGAAATGCATTGACATAGACCATATTTTCTCGTGTCAACCTTACATTTTGTTGTCCTTGTTCATTGTCATACATTCTATGGTTTGGTGCAAGAGTCTAACAAGTCTAGCCTACTAAGGGTATCAACATACCCTCATTTTAATATTTTTAAATGATGGTGAAAATTGTAGTGGATAAAAAGCTGTAAACCTTGTAAACATTTGTAAACCTGTTCTGTCCAAGATGTGAATATCTTGACAGGGAGAACATTTCACAAACATCTCCATGAACACCAATACAAATAGGTAAATTAGTGGCACACCAGTTATTTAACAGTGCAGTTGCAGTGGACCAAAGCATCTTCGGTGAGAGTCCTGCTCCATCAAGAGGAGATCTCACAGAACTGAGCACTGGAACAGTCTGACATCATAGACAGAGCCTCTGGAGAGGGGGCGGGGTGTGAGGCCCTCCCCATGACATCACACTACTCTGGAGCAAGTTGAGGGGGAGTGGACAGTTCTGTCGAATTATGTCCAGGATTTAGTCACAGGCAAACAGTAACGCACCCATGCAAAAACTCAGCTTCTGCTGAACACATCTGGACTCATATCAGTTTTTCCTGCTCCAGATGTGAATGCATGGCTATTGCACCATACGTATAGGCGCAGCTGACTTGGATAGCTGACTTTATGTGAAATTGAATTCTTTCTTCATTTTGCTATGTCTGGTAAACATGTTGCCCCTTTTACGAAAGCCCCTCAGGTTTGTCTGGTGTAGGAGTTTGTGGTTGCGAATGTCTTTTGGCACCTCTCTGTGAGACTTACTCAGATATCCCATGGAAGAGAGCAGAGCTCTCTCATGGTGGTAAAATTATCTACTGTTGCTCAGCACACAGCTCTGACATTTCCGTTCTGCCTGATACTATGTAGAGATACTCAATGACATATACACTGACACATGTGTGTGTACTCTCTCTCTCTCTCTCTCTCTCTCTCACACACACACACACACACACACACACACGCACACATATATGACATTATCTTTCTCTCTCTCTCTCTCTCTCTCTCTCTCACACACACACACACACACACACACACACACACAAACACCCACACACAAACACAAAATTACTTTTCCAGACCAAAGAGAAGTCTGTTGAGCCAGCTCTAACCTGTTTGTGTGGCCTCGCTTTTAAACAGATTTGGTGCTTTTCTTGTGGGAGAAATATGCTGACAGCTTAAAGGTGGATAATTTATTCTTCCTGCTGTTTTGGTAGAATCTTTGTCCAGGTTGAGCTGGGCTGTGTTGTATCTGCACGATTTGTCTACCCTAGACACCTGTAACCACCCTCTTGGTGAAAGTCCTGTGTATTTTATTGTTTGAAGGCGCTACAAAAATAAGTTGTTGATTTACTGAGGGTGTTTCCATACTGATGGTTCATCATGAGTATTACTATTTTTTCACAAACTCAGAGAGAAGGAGTCAGATGTTCTCTTGCAGTGAAATGAAGATTCTTTGATTCTTTACATTTTCAAATCTACAGTGTTTGTAAATGAGCTCATATTATGTCAGAACCTCACCAATCTAATTTTTGCCAACATTGTATTAACGGTCTCATCTTAGAATTAGACAGAACAGAGCTAGTATACACCAACAGAAACAAATGTATTAATACATCTTTTAAATGTCATCCAATGTGTCATTCTAATGTATCGTTAGAGAAACATGCATTTTTGATGCTGTCGTGGTAGGGGCCACTGCCATGACACTGTTGCCTGGTCCTTACCAGATCTACTTGCTATCCCGTTCTCTTCAGCACACATCCTGTAGTTTAGCTGTGTTGTAATGGCGGGGTAATTACACCCAATTATAGCCATTATTGTGTTGTTAAAGGCTTTCTCAAAACAGAGATATGCAACCATTTCCCAACCCACCCCGTCTCTAGGTACAGGGGATCAGACTACACACAGAAGAAAGAGGTTTCCTGTACTGCAGGCGTAACTCTACTGTGTATGACTGGCAGGCCCAAATCTGCTGTTTTCATAACCATAACCATATATACAGCTATTCAACAAATATTGTGATGGACAAAGTAGACTTGATATTACTGTAAACCATGATACTAAAACTATGCCTTCCTGGGGAGAGCTTTTCAATTCAAAAGGCCAATTCATCCACTAATTCAGGTTTGTTTTAAAATAGTCTTGTATTGGTTTGGATGAAAGCCTTGTATCTTGGACAAGGTCCTATATCTTGTGAATATCTTGGTCAAATCTAAAAACCATTAAACTAATACACTAGAGTAGACAGGGACCAGACTGTGGTTTGCTAGAGACCACACCAGCATAAAACAGCTCAGGGAAACACCCTGATCAGGGCGGGTTGGACATGTCAGAGTAGGTTTGAGGGATAATTTGAAATGTGAAATATAGCCTCATCGTGTTATGCGGAATACAGTATTTGGGTGTTCCAGTACATCATCATGACCAATGTTAGGTATCCTATCCTATTCAGATTTTATTAACCTATGTAATGGATAATATCAGGCCAATGACATCATGAGACGGGTATAATGTACTCTTAGATTAATATAAGCAGCATTACAGTTCTAATACAATCCAGATGTGCATATATTGTAGCACATCTACAATACAGTGTACTTACAGTGTGTGTGTGTTTGTGTGTGTGTGTGTGTGTGTGTGTGTGTGCATGTGTGTGTGTGTGTGCCTGTGTGCACGTGTGTGTGTGTGTGTGTGTGTGTGTGTGTGTGAGTGTCTGTGCCTGTGTGCACATGTGTGTGTGTGTGTCTGTGTGTGTGTGTGTGTGCAGAGCATACAGAGACAGTGCTGAAGGGTTTCGGTCCTCACTTCAAACGGCAGTACCGTGTGACCCTTTGCTCACAACTGCAAGAGGAGTTGGAGCAGCAAAACACCAGCCCGGCACTACTTCTCAAACAGAGGGTAAGAAATCACACACGCACACAAACACACACACACACACACACACACACACACACACACACACACACACACACACACACATTGATGACTGTATTCTCCCTCCTGCAGGAGCAAGCAGGTGCGTGTGAGGTCCTCTACGAGGGGAGTGTCTCACAGTGTGAGGATGCCAAGAAGTGGAAGGACAGATGGGCCACTCTACGAAACCACAGCCTGGAGCTCCATGACAACCAGGAGGTGACCACAACAACACCCTTTTCTCTGTCATCATCTATGGTGGTACGGTGGTAGTGTAGTGGTTAGTAGTGGAGCTAGGCTATGCAGTAGCCAGAAAAGTTGCTGGTTCAATACCCGGCTTCCACCGTTGTGCCCTTGAGCAAGGCACTTAACCCTGAGTTGCTCCAGGGACAATGTAACAAAGCCCTTGTAATACAGTATAATTGGCATAAGTCGCTTTGAAAAAAAGAGTCTGCTAAAATAATAAATGTAAATGAATAGAACATCTGATAAGACAAAACCCATCTTTAACATGCTGTGTTGTTCTCTGTCCATCCCTGCTGTGCTCGTTTTCATTAGCTTTATCAAAGTAGTTGTAATAACTCTGTTTGCAGATGTGTAAGAGAGGGACTCCTGCACGTCAGAAGCTGAACCTAGTTGGGGGCACTGTGGTCACCTCAAGGGAGAAGTATGAGGCTTTAGTTAATAAGGCCATTCCTGATCTGAACAGTAAGTGTCAACCGTCTTTACCAAGTTTTTACTAACTTTCATCAGCCACTTTCAGAAATGTTTCTCACCTACTTACAGACACACACCCACAAAGCCACAAATAAATATACAGATGATTACAAAAATAAATGCACAGCCATCCACCAGCCAACGTATGCATACACACCACTCACACAAGACACACACACACACAGACACACACACACACACACACACACACACAGAGATATTAGTTTTGTTGTGTTTTGTGTTTGTTGTGCACTATATAAAAACGTACGTATATAACGTGTTGTTGTTGTTGTTGTTTCTGTTTTTGTTGTTGTCCTGTTGGTTCAGATGGACAAGAGGACTCTGCCCCTGAGCTGGTTCCCTCCACTGCATTTCCAGTGTATCTGAGGTTACCATACCGACGCGATGTTTACCTCTGCTGCCATGACGACGAACAGCGGCGCCACTTCCTTTGCACACTCAGTCACAGCATCCGCCATCAGAATCATGGTAAGGTTGACTTTTGCCTGCCTCTATATTGAGTCATAATATTTCTGTTTCCTGTTTCTGTTGTGCTGTGTTGTGTTTGGATTCTGCAACTCAGTGTTGCACACTATAGTATCTGTGGGCTGCCTGCTGTGGTGAGCTGTTGCTGCCAACTGCTGCCAGTCACCATACCGATGGCCGTCACTCTCTGTATAATCTAAATGGTTTGATCATAGGACTAGTCAATTAACAGAAGATGTAGAAGATGTCGAAAACAACATTTAGAATCTCTCGTCGACTTTAATTTTACGCTGGTCATTCATCTTACTCATGTTAATACTTTCGTAAATGCATACATTCGTGAACTGTCCAACTTATGTAAGTCCGAGTTCACTCAAAATGTATCTGATGGCATGGATGACACAAGCACAAACACAGAGCTAACAGTCCTCAACCTGAGCAGCCTATTTAAAAAGATTGCCGTGTCTGTCATTTTGTATTCCGGTACCTTGTCAGAGAACTATGTAGAAGGCAAAATGTATCATAGAATAAATAATAATAAATATATTGTTGTTGATTAATCATAATGGAGATAAAGGTTTGAAATGATCATGTCATTGATTTGAAGTCATATTGTGCATTGCTAGGGTGTCTGTGGTCAACGGCCAAGTGTGGTTGCGTCCTTATTTGTCTGTTTGTCTGATTGTGTAAGTGTGTAAGAAATTATGACATTTCTAGCTAACAGAGCATGCTAGCTCTGTCTGGGCACACTGATGATCTTGCTTGAAGAAATGCCACAAAGCCATATATCTGTTGGATGTTGAGTCATTTTAAACATCATCCAATTAAAACCCAACACCACAATCAATCCTTAACACCAGAGAGGAAGATCACCTGTTATCCACTACAATCTGCTGCCTCTTACCCACAACTGAATACACTAGACTCTGTTGGATATAAGCAGGGGTGTAGTGGTAAAATAAGAGGCAGGTACACTATGAATTCTGTGATCACGGTAAAGTGGACTGTGCCATGCGGTATCAGATTTTTATAAAAGGCACGTTTTTGATGATGGTGGAGGTTATTGCCCAATGTTTATAACAATACCAGTGTATTAAATGGTTTCAGAGTGTTGATGAGATAGATAGATAGATAGATAGATAGATAGATAGATAGATAGATAGATAGATAGATAGAATCCCAAGGGGAAATTCAAGGAACATATTGTGAATGTGGATAATACAGTGTGATTTTTTAATGTTAGAAGTTGCAATTGGTGGATAAACTCTAATAAGAGGTGGATAAACTCTATTTCTGAAATTTCAGAGGTGGATAAACTGTGTTTACTTGCGTTTAGCCTCCACTACATCCCTGGATATTAGTAGTAAGTGGATTACTCTTTATCTGATGACTGATAGCCGGGCTCGTCTCTTATCTGTAAGACTGTTACAGCCAAGTGGGTGGATCCATTTCCTGGCTCATTATGTTTCTCCTCTCTTCTCTCTCTCTCTCAATCTCTCTCTCTCTCTCTCTCTCTCTCTCTCTCTCTCTCTCTCTCTTTCCTCTCTCACCCTCTGTTTCTCTCCATCATCCTGATCCACCATAAACCTGTGTGCACACCCGATCTCAGTCTCATCTATATAGTTTCCCTCTCACAAGACCACAGAGATAAAGGTCCCCCATACTAGCTACTGTACACACACTAACCTCTCCTCTCTTCCGTCCAGACTCTCTGCACAAACCTACGTGTGAGATGCAGGCCTTCCTGGCAGCCATTCACTTCCACAGACAGGAGAAAGGCCACTATGAATCATGGGACATGCTCGTAGGGGACGACGTACAGGTCAGTGACTTGTAAACACACATTTGCTCATCATGAACAAACTGTTTGTTTCGGCTTGGCTAGATGGTGGTCTCTCCAGTTTCGAGCAGTATTTTTAGAGAAAGCGAGGCGAGCAGCGGAAGTCAAAGGGAAACCACAGAGCAGCCACACACACAGACCAGAGCTGTCACTCATAACGGATGACAGGACCCACAATGCCCCGCCTACTGGGAGAAGTGATAAGCTTGGCATCAAGTCCTGGTGCTCTACGCCGTTTTCACACGTGTAGAATTGTTTTTGCAGTAGAACGTGTGTGTTGTATTCAGCGTTGTAGCAAGAAACATTCGTGAAGTAACAAATCAGAGTATGGAATAACACCAGACTGATTGCTCGATTGACTACGTTTCCATGCACACCATATTCCTGTTTTAATTGGAAAAATTACAATATTCCGATTGTGAATCAGTCATTTAAGCAGCTAATTCCTGTTGCCATAACCAGATATCATATTCTGATTACTAAAAAATAGAATAAGACCCCAGGCATATGCCTGTTTTAATCAGAATTGGGGCATGACACATCTTATAATTGAAGGAAATTAAAAATACAGTTGTTTACTTGCACATCTGTGTCATTTAGCACTGTTGCCACCAGCACAGTCATAGTGTTCAACAGCACTGCAAACTATGTCTGTCATCATTATAAAGCCCGTCCCATGGTGGATAAACAGTTGTCATTGGTTCCTAGGTTTATGATGATTTGGAAATGGGGTTGAATGGGAAGATAGCGAAATGTAAAACATAACACTGGACGAAATAGGCAGTTTCTGGATATCTTGGGGAAGGCCTATCACCCTTGGATAGGCTATCATATTAGATATACGCCTAAGCCCAGGATCTGCCTAATTAACAGTCACACATGCCCTACGCCCACAAGTACTGGGGTGGGTTTCTATTTGCTCATATAATAAGTTATATTTATATAGTGCCTTTCTCAAACTCAAGGTCACTTTACAGAGTCATAACAAAACAAAAACTAGAGGGGGAAAGAGTGGTAAGTCTGTGTAATGCTAGAGGAGAAATGTTAATGAAACAGAGTCTTGAGAGGAGATTTGAAGAAAGGAAGGGAGGAGCAGTCACAGAGGGGTTGAGGGAAAGAATTCCAGAGCTTGGGTGCCATGGCGCTGAAGGACCTGCCACCCAGGCTGTCTGGTGCAGGGGACAGCAAGGAGATTCTGATTAGTGTATTTATGTATCTGTATATTTGTAATTGGTGTGTGTGTGTGTGTGTGTGTGTGTGTGTGTGTGTGTGTGTGTGTGTGTGTGTGTGTGTGTGTGTGTGTGTGTGTGTGTGTGTGCTTGCAGGTCCTCACACATCTGGTCATGGAGGGGCTTATTCCCTACCTGCAGAAGGAGCTGATTCCACAGCTGAAGGGGAAGAGGGCAGAGAAGAGGAGGGCCTGGTTGTCTGTAAGCGTCATTGCCAATAATCCTTCCAGTGGCTTTTAATGAAGTACTAAATGCATAAAAGAGCTCTTTGTGTGGTTTTGTAAATGTGGTTCCTTATTCTCTTCAATGTGTCTTTGTTATCTCAGTGGTGTTTTCCCAGTAATCACTATTGCTGATGCTACACGCAATCAGCCAGTATTGGCATCCTCACGTTCTGACAATGTGTACAGCTAATCTTGTGTTCAGGTGGTGGATACCGGTATTGTTTTGCTCTGATCTGTGTACTTTAGTGTGTGAGCTGCATTGTCTTGTTGTGTTGTTTGAGGCTGTTGTGACTAGGTGACAGGTGCTGTTGATATGTGTTGATGTTATTGTTGTGTGCTTATTATTGCTGTTTCCTGTGGTCGTGCTCAGTTGGTGGAGGCTGCCCACACGCAGGTGCTGGCTCAGGTGCAGGAGACACTGCAGAGCTTGAAAGAGGAGTGCAGTGCAGCAGCCCAACAGCAGGGGGTGCTGCTGCGCTCCAACATGGACCATATCAGCTCCTCTTGCGCCTTCCTGGAGACCAAACTTAAAGGTGAAGCAGACAAACATTTCTTCTGTTTTGGTGCTTTATGTAACTAATGCATCTAATATTATGACAGTGTTTTCAAGACTGTAGGAACATTGAAGAAGGCACTTGAAAGCCATTTCAAAATGTTCGTTTTTGTTTTTGTATTGCTTAAAATGATTGTTTTTGTAAGTAAATCTGTAAGTACTCGTCAGTGAATGCATTTTGTCTTTTTGTGTTTGTGTGTCTGCACCTGTCTGTTTGCCTGTGTGCATGTGTGTCTATGTGTGTGTGTGTGTGTGTGTGTGTGTGTGTGTTTTTTGTGTGTGTGTGCGTGTGTGTGTGTGTGTGTGTGTGTGCATGTGTGTCTATGTGTGTGTGTGTGTGTGTGTGTGTGTGTGTGTGTGTGTGTGTGTGTGTGTGTGTGTGTGTGTGTGTGTGTTTGTGGTGTCAGCCATGGTGTTGGAGCGAACCCAGAGTGTGTGTGCAGAGCATGTCAATCCGTACCTGAGCTCAGTGTTGGAAGAGCTGCTTGGGCCCGTCAATGGCGGCTTCCAGGCCGTAAGACAGCTGTGCGACGAACAGCTGGAGCGACTCTGCAGGGACGTCCGCCAGGGTTGGACCTTCCAGCAGGTCCAGCAGGTGAGTCACAGGACAAGGAAGGGGACAGAGTTGGGCCAGTATGGAGCACTGCTCAGGCATACTGATGTATTGACAGCAGATGATGTAATGTTAGCAGAATTCATAACTGTATTTCAAAGTATAACAGTGTTACATTTTGAGTGTAAAGACGTATAAGTGTGATGTCCTGTCTTACATTTGTCAGTGCGTACACAATAATAAAAGTGCCATGTTTTGAATACAGTTGTTGTATCTATGCTAAAATATATTACAATAGTTGGGGGTTTGTGCAGCAATAACAGAGGGCAGCCGTGGCCTACTGGTTAGGGGTTCGGGCTTGTAACCAAAGGATTGCCAGTTCGATCCCTGACCCAGTAGGAAAAATGTGGGCGGGGGAAGTGGTTGAGCACTGCTCTCCCACATCCACGGCTGAAGTGCCCTTGAGCAAGGTACCTAACCCCTCACTGCTCCCCGAGCGCCGCTGTAGCAAGCAGCTCACTGCTCCGGGATTAGTGTGTGCTTCACCTCACTGTGTGTTCACTGTGTGCTGAGTTGTTTCACTAATTAATGGATTCGGATAAATGCAGAGACCAAATTTCCCTCACGGGATCAAAAGAGTATATATACTTAATTTTGAATTATTGAATTAATTATGATATGCATATGGAGTAATTGTTGACTCTCTTGCCCTGCTGCTAGGCCCTCCAGCAGGCCAGTAAAACAGAGTTGGAGGAGAGCTTCCAAAGACTCGACGCTCTCCATGAGAAGCTTCAGGAGCTCCAGCAGCGTTTCAGCTTCTCCAACACCACCAAGCTAGTGCAAGGCGCTCAAAAACACATGCAGCAGGTCAGCTAATGGATAAGTCCTACAGTATGGTATAAGATCTATATGACGTAATGTGATAACAGATTTAGAGAGACACACCATTGACATAACCTACAGCAAGTATGCACACGGTACTGAACTTCTTAGTGTCATGTCTAAGTTGCTTATTCTGTTTAGCGCCCTCTGGTGGTCATTGTTCATCAGCATCCTGTCGCCTTTATCGCATCCTGAATGTGCTTTTGTTCTCTCTGTAGCTGATGGACAATGCGATGTACACCTTTGAGTCTCTGCTGCAGTCTACTGTGAAAGACAACCCTGCACAGCTGGGGTCTGTCATGGAGAAGGCCAAAATGAGAGTCCTCAAGGTAATCCTGTTGTTCTAACTAGAAGAGGTCCTCAACTCTCTCACCCACCCTTTTCCTACTTGTCCCAACAATTACTTTGGCATTAAGGTAGTCATAGTCATCATCCACCTTTATCATTGCAAAGAGATGCATCTTGATGAAGGTTCTTTTATTGATTTTTGTCAAGATATATTTCCCCTCATTATTGAACTCTGCTGGCTCATGCCTGGTGTTGTTACTCCAAATTTGATATAATATAAAGAGGCAATACTTGGTGCTGGACCCCCCTCTGTCTCTGTATAACTCATATCACTATTAATTTGCTATTATTTCCTTTGCATTGTTGGTTTGAACAGTCCTGTGAAACCAGAACATTGTCCCCTGACTGTGTTCTCTTTGTGTCACAGCAATATGACTACGACAGCAGTACAGTGCGGAAGCAATTCTTTCAAGAGGCACTGATGGACATCACACTCCCCGTGCTGAGGAGACACCTGAGCCCCTCATGCAGACCTGTAAGGCTTTTTTACTCCCTAGACAGGCTACACATCACACCTTGTGCATGTCACAAACCTCACACAGTCCTACATACTCAAAAAACACATTTACCTTAGATTCATGTCATTAGAATCCACTCATGAATATAAGACAGACAGTTACTTTTCCCAGCAAATCATTTTGGGAAGATGTGTTAACATGAGTGAAGGGAGAGAAATAACACATTCTAACCAATGGTCAATGGCACCTTTACATAGGGTTACATAGAATGGTTATATTCCGAAATGGGTTTATGAATGTCTTGAACTTGGCAAACATATCACTGATATAACACCTTTCATTCTTTTTAGGAGCTGGAGAAGTTTGAACAGTACATATTTGCAGATTGCACTGACTTCATAAATGTGGAGAATGTCTATGAGGACATTCTGAAGAAGACTCTCACCCCTGAAGTGAACAAAGGTAAAATAAAGTGAATCCCCACAATCTGCAATGGCATTCGAGCCTATTCGGGCTCAGAATCGGTTGCAGAATAAGTAGCTCGTTGTATGACTTTCCTTGTCCTGGTACCTGGTTTGTCCTATGTCCTCTTCTGGTGTAGATGTACTACCTGGGCATGGACACTCGATCTTTCCTTTGTGCTGCTGGTGCTGTGGGCTCTACTGTAATTTGCCTCTTGATTTACATATCTGGTGCTGCTGTTATAAACTATTACTATAGCCATGTTTACAGGGACACTTTTAATCCGATTAGAAACGGAATAACGGCTCATTTGGAATATAAATGATCATATAAACACCTCAATCAGAATAAAAATGCCTGACCCAATTAGGATTCGGTTAGAGTGAAAGAGAGAATTAGTGACACATAGGGCTCTAATTTAAATGAAGGGAAAATGCAAAGTCTGTCAACAAGGAAAAAGTTGTATAGTTATCCCATAGTTATCGTTTGATGTGGCATCCATGTTGTAGTTAAGGTGTTGCCCATGGTTTTTAAATGTCCAAGTTGATTTTGCCTGCTCAATTTAGACTTAAGACTTTGCTCTTTGCCCATGATTCAAATTGGGGTCCACAGTTACAAAGTCTACACCATGTCTTTATGCTGCCATAGTTCTCCAAACTGTAATTTACTAAAACTTTCTACAAATGTTCTGCTTGATTTATAAAATGCAGTATCTGAGGTTGTTCTTTGTAAAATTCACGTCTGAGTTGTTTACTTTCCTCATGCCTGTTCATTCTGTCGCACCTCTGCAGTGGTGAAGGAGGCAGCCAGTCAGAAGAAGCACAACCTGTTTGTGGACAGCTCCGACCTGCAGGCCATCAGCCAGGGCAGTCTGAGCGGCAGCCGGACGCCTCCTCCTCTTCTGTCGGACCCATCCAGCCCTTCCAAGCAGGCGGGCGCTACGTGCTTCCAGTTCCAGTCAGCTGACTTGAAGCCCTCCCCTCTGGTCAGCAGAGTTGGGGCGTCTGAGTGTCAGAAGGAGGAGGTTGCAGAGGAGCCACAGGACCAGCAGGAGAAGCAGGTAGAAGAAGTGAAGAAAGAGGAGCAGCAGGAGAAGCAGGTAGAAGAAGTGAAGAAAGAGGAGCAGCAGGAGAAGCAGGTAGAAGAAGTGAAGAAAGAGGAGCAGCAGGAGAAGCAGGTAGAAGAAGTGAAGAAAGAGGAGCAGCAGCCCAAAGAAGAACAGGAGCCCCTGAGACAACAGGAGGAGCAGGCCAAGGAGCAGGACAGAGTGGCCCAAGTTGCTTTGCCATCTGTCGAGCTTAAAGAGGAGGTGTCTCCTGAGCCACCGTCCAGTCCTGAAGCGCTGTCATTTTTGGAGGAGCCTGGACCGGTGCCCACAGACTCCTCTACGGCCTGCACAGACAGAGCTATCTATCTCAACCCACCCGCGGGGGTGCCAGCCGGCAGCGCAGTGCCTCTGGCTGAAGACGACGACTTGACCCCACCTGTGCTTACCCAGGTAGCTAAGGCTGAGGCCTCCAGTATACCACCAGGGAGCAGCAGCGAGGAGACGACAACAACGACGACAACAATGGTGGCGGTGGTGGCTGCTGCTCTGACACCACAAGCTGGAGGTGAGGGGAGTGTGGAGGAGTCAGAAGGTGGAGGTGGTGGTGGTGCGAGTCTAGAAGGGTCTGGCGGTCAGTCTGCTGAGGGGGAGACCACCTCCTTTGGACTGGTGACCTCTGAGCCAACAGCAGAGGGCACCAAAGCACTTCCATCAGGCACGCGTGATGCGGAGGAGGACGACAAGGTGGAGTCTTTTGACTGTGTGAAAGCAATACGTGATCTGGTGGTGGAGGTCATTGAGGTGGAGGACATCATCAAGCCCTGTCCTGATGGCAGCTCTACCTAGAGGCTGCGCACTCTGATGGACTCGTATAGTCAAAGGCCGAACAGCCTGAGTCACCAGGACCTTATAGACAGTAATGGAAACACATTTTCTAGACTAGATAACTAGACTAAATACATGTCATTGACATAGAAGGGCTTAATACTAACAGCTGTACTAGGACTCGATATTTGGCTTTTTATTTGACTAACCAATAGGACATGCAGTCAAATCTTGTATTTTCATACAACAGTATCTATATTTTTAACGCCTTACATTATATTTTCTTGCCTAATACTCTGAAATGAAAAAATCTCAAATAAGCAAACAGTGACCCTCACTGAAGAACCTTCTTCTTTGCATCAACAGAGAAACTTGATGCATTAAATGGTTTAAAGCAACACTATGCAACAATTTCTCCGTTTTTTGAGGTATGATTTTATGCAACTATAGTATAGTATCAGCTTTAAATTCACTTTAATAGTGTAAGTCCATGTGAGCCATCCAGCAGGATATACACAATGTAGTTCTGTACTCCGGGTTGCAGAAACACTACACTGCAGAAATCAAAAAAGCATTCACATTGCTGACACCTAAAGACATCAGTTGCCATGTTAGCGAGCTTCTGTCAATAAGACTCAGGTTGGTGTTTGTAAGGTTTATCATGACTTTTAGGTAGCTAGCTTGGTAGTTTTACCCTAAAACTTGCACAGTGCTGCTTTAATGGACTTTTATTGTAACTGGCAGGCATCCTAGGTTAGGACTTTTTTCAGACCAATGAAGTGTAGTGGAACAAGCCCCCCAAGGATTTTTTTCCCTGATTAATTTTTTGGCATGATGTTCACAACATATTTCTGAAATGTTTTTGACTGATCTGATACAGTATATGCAGAAAATATCAGATCCAATCTTAACCTCTGATTATTCCAGTACAGTATATACTCAAAGCAGAAATTTAGAAAATGACCTTATTCCACTTTCATTATAATAGAGTGGGATACTTGCCCACAAGACATTTAGAGGCCAGAAAGATCCGCTATTAGCTATCAGATGGACACAAGTAAAATTTCACTATTAGCTATTAGGACACAAGTAAGGTTTGAGTAATTATCCTGTTGCTATGATTATGGAATTAGTTGTTCCTATTATCAGTCAGTAGATGGCACTCTTAACAGTCTTACACCCGCAGGACTTTACAGAGCCAATTACTGCAGTGGTGAACCCAGTGTATTGAAGAGCCGGTCCCTCCTCCGGTCTCTACTGCAGATGTGCGTCCAGCATTCATTATGTCACAAATTCTCTTTGTCATCCAGGACTTTTTCCCTCCCCCTCTTATGGACCTGTTCTTATTTTTCTAAACTCTCCCTCCCTCCTTCCATCTCTGCCTTTCTTTTCTCTGACATCTTTTGCCATGAAGGGACATTTAGCACCAGAGGGCCCTTTTAAAATATGAGCTGTTTGCTTTGCCCCCTTGCGACCCAATGTTGGTTTTAGTCTAAAATCACTTCCAGTAATCAGTTACTGGCACACCAAAAGCCTGCCTGCCCTGCACCCCCACCCCCACCAACTTCCCCCTGCCGCCCTGTCCACTCACAGCTGAAATATGTGCTTTTCCTATTGGCCTGCCCGAACTGTCAACATGAATTTCGTCCCCCAGGTGAGAAGCTTCTGAGTCACTGTTTCCCCAAAAGCTAAATCATCAGGAACGTAGCAGCAGCAGCAACAGCAGCAGTGTGACTGCATCCACCACTGCCACAGTCCACAACCACAGTAGTGGAGATTGGCTGGAAGATGTTTCGGCTTTGCAGTCCCCCCACCCCACCCCATCCTATCCTATCCCTGTTACCCCCCTTCCCAGAGGATTACCCTAGCAGATCAGGGCCCGGGGTGGGGTGGGGGGTGAGGGGGTGTATCTGGGCTCTGCTCTCGGTCAGTGGGCCTGCTTGTTAGGGCGATGGGGACCGTGCGTGGCGGCATGGCAAAAAGTCATTCCAGCGTGCTGCCATGTGCTGCAGCTGGTCCCCTGGAGGGCCTGGGCTCCAGCTCCAGGGGGCGGTGGCACAAAGACGGGCAGTGTGTGAGGAGCAGGGAGGGGCCCTGCTGGTGGTGGCTGACTGGCTGGCCGGCTGGCTGGTTGGCTGGCTGACCAACCGAGCAACTGGGGGACGCAGCGCAGGGGGGCTTTTGGTGCAGGGGTGGGAGTGTGTGTGTGCGTGTCGGTGTGTGTGGTGTGTGTGGGGATTGTGGAGGCTCCTATTAAAAAAGGAGGCTCTTTAACGAGACTCTGTTTTACTGGCCGGGGGCGCTGCCAGAGGAAGCGACGGGACGGCGGGGACGGCTCCTCCAGCCGCCGCTGCGCTTTGATCTGTCCCCCTGTCAGGGCTCGGGTTACGCCGTGCACCCCGGCCAGGAGATCTGTGCTGCATATCCATCATGGACTTCTGGCTCTTTTAGAAGCAGCTTGTTTTTCTGAGCTGTCTGTCATATGCATATGTTGTGGAGAGATGTAGCAGAGCATTTTGGGTTGTGTGTGTTGTGAGCTGAACAATGAGAAAACTAGTGATATGTGTACAACAGGAAGGTTATACAATGTGGAAAATTTTAATTTTGTGTGTGTGTGTGCGTGCATGCTTGCTTGCATGTGTGTGTGTATGTTTGTGGTGCGTGTGCGTGTGCAATGTGCGCGTGTGCGTGTGTGTGTGTGTGTGTGTGTGTGTGTGTGTGTGTGTGTGTGTGTGTGTGTTTGTATGAAGGAGGTTGTGCAGAGCCAGTGATGTTTCTGTCGGCCTTGAGATGAGTAGAGTGTAACTGTATCCTTGAGGAGTTTCTGAGAACAAATTGAGATCATCAGGAACTACTAGTGAGCTCAAATTCAGAACCAGTTTCATTCTGTCTACCCAAGAGGGTTTGGAAAAGAAAAAAAAAACAAGATGCCACTTCTCAGGCAGCCGAAGGTCTCATTTCAGCATACTGGCTCCAGAAATTCTTCTGCTGAAGTGCATCTCTGAATGATTGCCTATCGCAATAAACTTCTGGATGAGTTACAGCCTACAGCAATACACTTCTAAGTTACTACCGCCTACTGCAATAAGTCATGAATTATTGCAACATCATATCTTTGCGCCAGATTGTATTTACTGTTGGCTCATAAGTGTGTGTATGAAGACCATAAACATCAGAGCATAGAACAGTATAAAAGCCTGTCAAGGTTTTTACTACCTGATGAGATAAATCTTGTTATGAATTCAGGAACAAATGTGGTAAATTCTGTACTTAGTCAAACATAGTTGTTGGTCTGGCTTAAAAAGAGCTGTTGTGATTCATGTGGCTCCTTAGTGAAGACTGAAACATTGTGTGATTATTTGTCTAGGCTTTAACCCCTAAAGGGCTACCCACTTAAATTAAACATTTATCACGATGGCAACTACACACTGCCACTCACAGCCCAGAGTGCTTATTAGGAACACATTCATTATGATGAAGGCACTCGCACACACAAATATACTTACACACACACATGCACACATACAATCACACACACAAATATATACACACACATGCAGACACACAAATATACCCACACACACGCATATTGCTGTATGACAGCTCAGTCCCAGTCAACACTCTGTCCCTTTGACTTAGCCGCAGCCAAAACAAACAAAGTCTTTGGTGTTCGCCTCGGAGCGCTGCCTGTCCCTGTCCACTGCAGAAATCCACATCTAATAATAAATAAGACAAATGAGAGGCACTTAGCACAGGTCCCTGATGCACTCCGCCGACCCTTGCGCATGTGTAGAGGGGGTGGGCAGAGCTGTTTGGATAAACATTGTTTTCTTTTAACTGAAAAATGCAAGTTCAGCTCTGTCTCTCCTGTGGTCAGTTAGATGTGTGTTTATTTTCAGCATGTTGAGAGATATAGAATAGGAAATAAGCTGTCACATGATTTGACACAGACCTATGTCACTTAACATACTAGCACTGCACTGCCTAATATGAACAGCCTTAATATACAGTGATATCACCTACCCCATTGTCTAACAAATCCGATCTAACAAAGCAGCATTATTCAAAGTAGAGTGAAGTGACTGATATTTAGCAGACACTTTTATCCAAAGCAACAGACTTGCAACGGCAGGTTTGGGGATTGAACCCGGGCCAATTGTCAAGCGGTAACACTTCTACTTCTCCACCACAACATCATCATCAACATCAACATCATCATCAACACCTCTGCTCCCCAACCTAGACGAGTGTAGACAGACGATATCAGACTTCAACATATACATGACACACACTATACAGACATTAACAATGATCCTGGGATTTGAGGACCTTGAGGATTTGCAGAGATAGTAAACAGTCCAGGTCATGGTAACTGGGAAGAGAGGGGTGGTGGTTCCTTAGTTGGAGTAGTGGGCCAGTAAGGACCCATGTCACGGACTGCTCCTTTTAGTGAAAATATGAATTAATCACCCACCCACTCCACCCACCCCCAACACCAGGGCTGGGAAAATATGGGACTTTTCTGCTCTCACCATGACAACCATTAATCATCCAGACCCCCCTGGACTTCAGAGAGCAGGCAGACACACACACACACACACACACACACATGGACACATATGCACACACACACACACAAACACACACACATGGACACATATGCACACACTCATATTGTATGCACATATGGATGTTTACCCATATCCACACACATAGGCATACTATTACCCAACGGCACAATGTCTCGGACACACCTTGACTTCTGCACCAAGTATTTCTTGTCCTTAAGTTTGAATCAGTAGTATTTGGGTGCCATTGTTATAACTGACAAAAACAAAAAACACAGTTGAACATGTTTCTTCAATCTGTAGTTTCAATCAAACCTTGGAGTAGATCATAAACTTCTAAACCGTATAGTTGACGTGAGCTTCCTACCCATGGAAGTATTAGATTTTATATTATGTGTATCTATACCATTATAGATACACATACCTCCCCCCACCCCACCACACACACACACCACATACATACCTCCCCTACACCCATACACACAAACATGCACACACACACAAACACACACACACTTGGAAGTACCCCTGGCCACACTATTGTCACTGACACAGACCAGGTCCCACTGCTGTCCTTTCATGTGTTCGTGGCCTCCCAAGCGAAACGAGTGTAATGAGCCTAACAAGTTTAACGAGCGGGCTAATAAATGTCAATTGAAGACTTCCTCCTCTGTGAAGAGAGAAACAGCTGCACGCAAAAGCTCCTCGTGCCTCTCGGGACGCCCTGACACACGTGGGAGCGATGTCAAGGGTCATCGTCTGATAGCAGAATTGGAGGTCAGAGGATAAGCCTTGATGCAGGGCATGCAATCAGCTCTACCAAACTCTATCTACCAACAGTGATGAAGGCTGAGATTCAGAATCCAAAAATAAATAAATGTTTGTCTTACAGTAATTTGACAGTGTTTTGCCATTGTCATAGTTCAAACAGTTACAGTAATACATGCAGATTTTCAAAGACCGTTTGCAACGCGTAAAAATGGTTTAAAAGACTGGTCTATTTTTTCGAACGTATGCGCCACTCTCACGTCTGGTGTAGCCAGTTCCATTGATCAGAGTGGAAGCTAATTGTTACAGCAGACCCTCTGTGAACGGAACGCTTCAGTTACGCGCCTGGTGTAGCCTCCCTGTTGCTCTGAAAACAAATGAGAAACAAATGGAACACCTTTTGTGGTGTGGTGACACAAGATGCAAGTCATTTAGGAGATGAGGCACCGGATAAGAGGAAATATCACCGGGAGAAAAACACTGACAAAAACAATGATGTGCTTTTATTAAATCCTCCGCCAACATAGACTTGATCTCTAAACTGAGATCACCATTGGCGGCCTGTAGAGAGACGCAGGAGGACTTGCCACTGCCAGTGGCATTCCAGTATTTGTGAGTGTATGTGTGTGCGTGTGAGTGTGTGTGCATGTGCGTGTGAGTATGTGTGTGTGTGTGTGTGTGTGTGTGTGTGTGTGAATGTGCATGAGTGCATGTGTGTGAATGTACTGTACATGAGTGCATGTGTGTGTGTGTGTCTGTGTGTGTGTGTGTAAGCGTGTGCATGTGAATGTGTGTGTGTGTAAGCATATCTGTGCATGTGAATGTGTGTGTTTGAGTGTGTGTGTGTGTGTGTGTGTGTGTGTGTGTGTGTGTGTGTGTGTGTGTGTGTGTGGTGTGTGTGTGCAAGCTTCGCGTGAGAAATCCTGCGTGAGAGGGGTGTTGATTTCTCCTGCTCTGATGTTGCCGACAACTCCCCTCTCCCAAATAAAAAAATATTTTCAGTCGCAATGACTCACAATCTCTTCTCTAAACTGCCCAGTTCCCATTGCTGCGGAATCAGGCCCAGCATGCACCTGGCCTCCCTCCATCCGAGTTGAAACTGAACTACTTGGGCGCACAGAGTTTAAAATCATTCATGACCACAGACCTGTTGGCCTTACTGTATTGTGGAGCTCAGTTCACCCGGCACCAAGCGATGCTGCAGCCCTCATGTATAGGTCTCCAGTGAGTTACACAAACATTCTCCTGGTTCAAAGCTCTCTCTCCACCACTTCCAGTGTGCTTTCATGCAAAACTCAAATGTGTATTGGCAATGGAATAATACAGGCATACATTTCATAGAATTTAAAGTGGACTAAATTTAGTGATAAAGACATTTATGGTCCTTAAAGTTTTATGCTTGCTTGCATGGGTCAATTGCGCATGTGGGAATTCCGGGTAAAAAGGGATACTTCTTAGAGAAACAGAATTTTGTATAAAATTCAACTATGTGGAAAGATTTTCGTTCCCCAGTGTCGGAAACCGGGTGAGAAGAGAAACGGAAGATAGGAAAACACATGAACCTGCTCTGAGGTAAGGCAATAGTATACAGAGCATAAAGTCTTCCTGTGTTCCTTCAGCTGTTTGTATAGACTATACCATTCCCCAGTGGAACTCACACTTGTATAACTATAGAATTCTAATCATATGGTCCATGGAGTAGAACTCAACCTAACATAACCTTTATTTTGTTTGGCTGGTGTCAGTTCTTCGTTCCGTGTTATCTAAGGACATTTTAGTACATTCATTTTTACAGTATTGATATACAGTATATAATAAGTAAGTGTGTTTGTATGCGTGCAGTATGCACTGTATACTGTATATAGGCACAATAGTGCATGTGTGTACTGCACTGTGTGGGTATTTTGGCTTGTTTGCTTAGTCCTAGCACCTCTGGAAACTTCTCTCCACTCATAATTCAGTTGTTCTATTCCAGACAAGTAGAGCTGAATATGAAACAGCTCTCTTAGATCCAATCCTCTTTGTGTGTGTGCCCCTGTGTGTGTGTGTGTGTGTGTGTGGGTGTGTGTGTGTGCCAACATGTGTGTGGGTGCCTGTGTGTGAATGTATGTATATGTGTGTGTGCGTGTGTGTGTGTGTGTGCGTGTGTGCGCACGCAATTATGCATGTCCAAGCACATATATGTCCGCTGCCTTTGAAACAAGTGCCCCCACTGAGCCGGAGCACCTGAGCCGCATGCCTGTCCTCCTCAGAGAACACTGTCACTTTTACACACTGGAGCCTCCAGATCGTTTATTTATTCTAATTTATTCTCATTTAATATTAGTTTAGACTAAATAAACTCTTCAGACTCCATTTCATGTGATCGCGGCAGCAGGGGGGCCATGCCGATGGCTGCCGTCTTTGGGGGGGGGGGGGGGTTGGTTTGACACAATACAGCCGGCCAGTTATGGGAACGGTCCAGTCTCGGCACATGGCATGCAATATGAGGGGTATCACAGCATCTTTTTTCTGGAGTGGGTTCAGGGAATATCGGCTGAATTGTGAATTATTCAGCACCAGAAAACCCACAATCTTTAATTGACTAAAGAATTCAAGCCTTATAACCATTCCACTTTCTTCGCGCGACTGCTTGGCCTGCCTGCCTGCTGCCAATGGATTCCCCTTTATTATGGCAAACGCTAACTTAAGGCGGGGATCACATTAGCCAGCGGCAAGCGGCAGGTTTCCTATTGTTCTCTATGGTTCGGCAGCGGAACGGTGGCAACGCTGGCGTAGCGCTAGCGTTGAACAAGCTGAGTATTGAACTTGGTTCAACTTTCAAAGCGCAACGCGAGTGTATTCAATTGACAAACTGTTTGTGTTGCTTAGGAACGAGACAAAACTTATTATGGTCTGAGCGTTGCGTTACGTTTGCCGCTGCCCCGCTTGCTGCTGGCTGATGTGATCCTCGCCTAAACGTTCCGTCATTCCATAAGGCATTGTGTGTGTTTCAGGTACACTCATGGAGTGTACCAAGTGGGAACATCATCATAACTATATATACATATATATTCTATATATACTATATATATATATATATATATATTCAACTCCAGAGAGGCTATGTTAACCTAGCCCTGAAACACACACTTTGAAACAGGAGTAATGTTCCCAGAGGGACTGTAAATTAAATAATTCAGCTGGAATCCTATTTTTTTTCCCATGCCACCTAGATGAAGGGTTTTCAACCAGTGGTCCATGGCCCACAGTCTACTAAGGCATTTCTGGTGGTCCCTGACCATTCATTCAATAATGTACAGTAGTTTCAATGAATTAATCACTACTTTTATTCAGCTATGGGCTTCCGCAGTCAGACTGCGGGTCCCTTGGTCACAGTCATTTGAAAACTCCAATTCGGGATCCTTCTTCAGTCACATCACGGCTACATATTTTCAGTCAACAGGAAACAAGGTCCATTCTCGTTGTGCACCTCTTCATACCATTCAGTTATCATTCATCCAAGTGGTTACTCTACTTTTTGGAGTGGAAGGCAATCAATGCAATCTTACTAGGGGACTGGGGGACTCAGCTTTTTCTGGTATACTCTATTTCTCTTCTAGTCTATGTATTTCTCTTTAGGTTAATGCATCCACAGGTCTCCAGTAAATCAATGCTTCTCATTTCAAAGGGATGTTCAGACGATGCATGCCAACAGCAGGGTGATTTCCACACACACACACACACGCACACATACACACATGCACACGCACACACGCACAGGCACACACACATGCACACGCACATGCACACACACACACACCAGCTCGCTATCAGACTCTCAGGGTAGGATGAGGTCCACAGGAAATGAGGAAAGACAGATGTGGGTGTGCAGAAATGAAAATGAGAAAGAGAGAGTGGGGAAAAGAGAGAGAGAGAGGGAGAGCAGGAGGAAGGAGAGTCGGAAGGGGGTAAAAAAGGGCAATGTTTTAAAATGAGCTCCACGGGCACAGTCACCGTCGGCTGATTTAACTTTAAACAGGAAGGCCAGAAAAAAATGCGGCATCTCGCTGAAGAGGGGGCAGTGTGCAATCAGACGGGTCCCAGATCGAGTATCAGGTACCGGGCTCCCTGGGCCATGTCTAGACTCTCTGGCACCTGCCTGGACTTTATTTACCAGCGACTGGGGGCCGAGGCATGGAGCCCCCGCTAGTGGCCCCCGCCCCACCCCACCCCTCCCCACCAACCCCATCCTGCCCCAACTGCCCCCTTAGGCATCTTCTCTTTGCCACACCACCCAACTCTCCAACCCTGGCTCTCCTCCTCTTGTTTTTCTCCTTCACACAGATCCATCATTCTCCTTTCCATTGAGCACTCTATCGCTCTCTCTTTCTCTATCTATCTTCTCTTATCTTTCCTTCTCTCTCCATCTCACATCGTCTCATCCCTGCAGTCTCTGGCCATCTCTCCCTCTTCTCTCTCATCTTTCACTTATCTATCTCCACCCCCCTCCTTCTGTCTCCCCTGTTTTCTTTCTCCAACATCTTAGAGTGATTATGTTGGCAGACTGTTTGATCCATCGCTCCCTCCAACCAGAAAGGGCAAGCCGTGCCATGGATATTCTTACACACCAGCAAAAGATGTATGTGGGTCAAGGGTCAAGTTCAGGCATGGCAGTGACATCATGTGTGTCGTTATGGAGAGAGGGTAATTTTTTAATGACCATCTGGTTGGCAATTTCTGCCCGTCGTGGCAGACAGGCATTTTAAAGAGGGCAGGAAACAAAAACTTACAGAGTGTTCTTGACAGCTAATCACAGGAACAACGCGAGGCCCAACCATGATCAGAGAGAAGGCTACAGACCCACAACCAATCATTTCAGTCTACAGCTGACATTTTACTGGTGAAAAAAAAACAATTGTACATGAGATAAAATGAATGTCAATTCATTCAATTCAATTTCAGTCATTTGTGGCTGTAAATATGGAATACAACAAAACTCTATAGAGTAGATAAATCTGAAATGCAAATGATGAATTGAACTCAATTGGTTGTTATGTAAGTGTGTGTGTGTGTGTGTGGTTACGAGTTGGACAAGAACAATGATCTTTATTGGTGTAAAAGCAGATCCCAGGAGGGGGTGTTGGGGCTGCTTGAGTGCTGGATCAGAGGCTGGGAGAGAGAGGGGCACGGCTGCGGTACCTGCTGGCCAAGGCGAGGGGATCCTCAAGCTGAAGCCGTGATTAGTAGAGCATGCTCAGTACACATTATCACATCCCAAACTGGAGCCAGGTGTGGCCAAAGGGAACCGAAGGGAGAAGTAGGAGAGAGCGGGGGTTTGAGCAAGCTGAACAGAAGAAAGGGATAGGGGTGAGTGAGAGGAGGAGGAGGAGGGTCGGGGGTTGGTGTGTAGAGCAGCTCCCTTTTTGGGGTTAATTGGGAGAACAGGAGGAGGAAGAATAAATGTTTCTACCATTAATAACTGCCGGGTAGGAGGCAGTGCCCTATGGCCCACCCAGAACACATGCTTCTCATCAGACCTCAGCAGTCTGATGCAGTCTCAAACTCCAATACCGCCAATGAGACAGAGAGAGAGAGAGAGAGAGAGCGAGAGAGAGAGAGACCTTGACACGGCAATTATGGTTAATCTGTGTGTCTAATAGATTTTATGAATCTCTTTTCTCTAAATGCTTTTTATTTTACTAAGCTATTAAAGATGTAAACTGGAGCAGAGGTTAATCAGCATGAGGATATGTTTGTCTGGTATAATCAGAATATGGGCATGTACCCAAACCAATGACTCTTACAGTCTAGCATGGAACATCTAACTTTGTGCTATTTATAGATTGTTTGACATACATTTAAACTACTGTTTATGGACTTCTCACTCTTCATTCACTTCATGTGGTAACATGTGTAGCCATTTTAGTGGGACAGAAACTGTGGTGTATGGAGTTGCAGTGTTACTGGTTTCATTACAAGCATCTAACTATTGCAGTGTGTAAGACATGAATCCATGTGTTTGTTCCGCCTCACTGTAGTCCATCCATATGCTCTCTAATGATAGATGTGAGGGCTCTATGTGCTGTGCACTGATAGATGTCCCGTCTGGAGGAAGAAGGCAACTCATTGAGAGTTGAGAGAAGAGGACAGAGAAAAAACATGGCTGAACAGGCAAGGAGAGAAAGAATGAAGGAGAGGTTAAGAATATAACAGAGGAGGTACAAAGTATTGTGGCAGGATGTCAAGAGAATACTAACAAGTACTCACTGTATGATCATAATGTATGCTCATAATACATCTTGGCTTATGTTACAGTGAGTATGCAATGTCAGATCAGTAATATAGGAAGATAACAAAATGTATATAAATATAGTTTAGTACAAATTTAGCTGCTCAATTATGCCCACTACTCAAATTACATTCCCTTGAATTTCAGCATCATGTGATGCAGCTAGCAGATGTGTGTGTTTGGTGTAGTTCAGTTGGGATAACACTAGTGCTATACGTGATCTTTGGATAATGAGGTTACATTGGGGAAACTGGAGGTTGTGCAAGCAGGAATGATGGGATATGACGGAGGTTGTGGGAACCAAACTTCATAGCGATCCTCACTCAACATCCTGCTGACTCATCTCCACGCCGCAACGATTCTTCCTATCCTCCGAGAGAGCATTTGATCGCTTGGGGACACGATCGTTGGCGTTTCCAAACAACCGATTGCAAGGCACATGGGAAAGAAATTGCTTTCAGATGGATAAAGCGAAGGAGAGAGCGGAGTGGATTGGGAGGAGGGGTGGATTGTGGGTGGTGGGATGGCGAGAAGAGGGAGGGGCTTCGGTCCACTCTCCTACAATGTCGTGTGGCTCCACATCAGCCTGGCACAAATTCAGGTCTGTCAAAAGTCATCTGTGTGAGTGCCCCCTCCCCCATCACCACCCCCCCTTCCTCCCTTTTTTAAATATCCAGACATGACAGGCGAAGGGGGAATTCCATGGGTGGGGTGCACTAGACGTGCCATTCAGCTCTTGTGGTAAAAGGGATTCAAATTGATGTTGTGACATTTGAATTCCAGCAAATGTCGTCAGCTTTCATCAGTCAATATATGGAGAAACAGGAATCTCACTGGCTTAGGTAATTAGAGTGTGGTGTTAACACAACCAAATACCTGTCATGATTTCTTCTTCTTTTTTTCTTTAGCCTAGACAAAATACACGTCTCATAAGACTATGGGAATGTTCGACAATTTTACACATTTACACAGTACATTATGAGTCTTGGCAATGGGTCAGTAAGTCTCTCAACACTGTATTACACACTATTATTATATATAACATATAGGGATGATCAAACCTGACATTGAAAAATAAAAGAGGTAACAGTTTTGTATTACTTGGCATTTCTGCTGGATACATTATCAATCAACATACATGGCATATTAACAGAACTTTGAAGCAATGTTGTCTATTCTGTAAACCTTTTATTTCCCTGCTGAAAGAAAAAGTTAAAAGGTAAAATGGAATAGAAAATCATGCTCTCCATGATAGTGGAGAAAAATAAAAGATGCATTTATAGCTTACTGACCACTCTTAATGACCTGACAGACCCAGAGATGCTCTTTTTAAGCACCTCTGGTATTCACTCAGTGCATCTGTGATGTCTATTGTCTTGCTAAACAAGCGATGCCCATAATGTAGGTGTCTTCTATACATGTGGCTGAAAAGGTCCAATTCATTGTCTCCACCTGTTTAGTTTCACTAAGTTAAAGTGCACCCTAACAGTTTTTTGACCTTAACATACGTTTCCAAAATCATTTTGATGGCACATAACATGATGACTGGCACTTCTGCCATTGTCTGAGCGGCCCTCTGTAGGCGATTACCGAACTTTCTAGTTCCAAGTAGGAAACTGCCCCCACTTCCCCATCTGAAATCGAAAAAGAGCTGCTATGCCATAGGACTTCGGAGATCTTTTTCGGTTATACTTCACACTTTACAGTGTCGATGTAAGAGTGACATGACACTGTCATGAACGTGTCATAAACAACTCATAAACGTTTATGACATAGCACTTCTGTTATTAAGTGACATTCGGTTTTTGTCATAACAAGTTAGGGTTAGGATTAGGGTTAGGTTTAGACTTAGAGTTAGGGTTAGGGTTAGAGTTTAGGGTTAGGTGTTAGGGTTAGGTTTCATGTGTCATGACAGTGTCATGTGTTCATGACAGTGTCATGTCACTCTTATGTCGATACTGTCAAGTAAAGTGTTACCTCTTTTTCTACAGACTGCTGTCGGTGCATTCCCTCTATATTATATCAGAGTTATGTTCATACTTTGTTACAAAAGATACATTTTAGTCTGTTTATTATTGCACTTCTCAACCAGAGGCGGACCCTGAGAGCAAATCTTGTTAAGGGTGCCTTTAAGGGTATGTAGCATGCTCATTTACTCTCCCTCTCCTGCTAATTTGTCTTATTCACGTGGCAGCCATTGTAAACCAAAACGAGGCTACCGGGACCCTGAGAGCAAATCTTGTTAAGGGTGCCTTTAAGGGTATGCAGCATGCTCATTTACTCTCCCTCTCCTGCTAATTTGCCTTATTCACGTGGCAGCCATTGTAAACCAAAACGAGGCTACCGGGTACACAAACCATACTATATTATGGATATTAGGATTGTTGTGTTCTATGCATTCGCCAGTAGGTGGAGACAATCCATTAATGATATAGTAAGTGTACCCAGTAGCCTCGTTTTGGTTTACACCATGTGAACGCCGTGTGAATAAGGCGAATTGAATGTGACTTTAGTGTATAGTTTGGGCTGTTAAAATGCCTTTATATTTGTTAAAATAGCATCTGAGGCATGATTACAACCAGTGTTGCCACAGTTACCTTGAAAAAGTAATCTGATTACTGATTACTCTTTCAAAAAGTAACTTAGTTACTTTACTGATTACTTCATTTTAAAAGTAACTAAGTTAGATTACAAGTTACTTTATTAGTTACTTTCTGCAGCTGCCGACAACACCCCCACCGCCTCAACATAAAAATGATAACCGGTTTTGCCAATACTCACTATACGCGAAGTGCATTTTAACAGGAATGTCAGCAATGTATAGCAGACATCCCAACCTAACCTACTTAGATACTGAAATTCAGATGTTTGTTCAATAATGTCTAGTCAGTCCTCCAAATAAGGAAGGCCTATTGATAGAAATTGTGATAGTAAAATATGTAGATTTTTAGCCTGGCGAGCCAGACCCACATTAAAATGTAGGGTCTGGGAACTCACCGTTCGCAGTGCTCAGTCCGAGGGGCGGGATAATCAGTTGCCTTTCAAATTCCCTCTGCACGCAATAGGACGCAATATGATATTTGTTTTCAAGTAGCAGGGAATTCAAGCCAAACCGTTGCAACTCTGCCATCAATCATTATGTTAAGCCCACCAAACGACTCTATACACGATTTCAATGACCTGATTAAGTTTCGATTTCTGGAGCTCACAAGGCAACGGAGAGTTGCTAGACTAGCCCAATTTGCTGCCACTAGGGGCGCGTCTAGATTTCTCGGCTAGTAGATTTTGGTAGTTTGGCCTTTTCATGTAGCCTTGGCAACTAGCCATCTAGTATAGGCCTGAATAATATGCAAATGAAATTGCACTTGTTAAACTCACCTCAACAAGTCTTTTGCAATCATTTAACCCGCAGTAAGCAATGCTAAAGTCACTGTTACAAACAGTGCAGTGTGCAAGACTATCATTACGTTTTACTCTTATGAGACAATTGGGTACACTTTTGTGTAATCTGATAGGTCTTAAATGTTCCTTTTTGAGTGGCACTGGCTCTGCCATGACGCTCCTGTTCCTAGATAGCCTACACTGACTGAACTGATTAATTAAGTTCGGAAGAAAAGAAATATAAGCCCACCTACACTGACAACTGATTGGTTGATTTAGCAAAACAGACCAGGACTCAGATGCACACGCGATTTGAAGTCCGGTCTGGCTTGCGTGCTCTTGTTCGCTCTAGGTTCCGGGAGATGTTAGGCTATGTCGTTTGCGGGCGTCAGGAAGCCGCTATCAATATGTGGGAGACTCCCAAAACTTCGGGAGACTTGGGATGAATAGCTAGACAGCACTTTGTCGCCAGCACAGAATGTACAATGTGCCTTAATGTGATGTTTAGCTGACACAAACTCAAAATAATGACTGTAGATAAAATGTGCATCTCTCTCCTCCCTCCATTGTTGTTTACGTTTGTGTCGCTGCGTGGTTTTACACGTGAGTTGTCTTCATGCTGAAAACGTGAGTATAGCCTACATGACCTTAATCCCCAGACAAGAATAAAGCAAAGAATATATCTTTTACTAAGGAAAATTACAAAAATAGTAACGCGCAGTGACTCAAGTAACTTTAATCTGATTACTGGTTTGTAAATAGTAGCGTGTTAGATTACTCATTACCGTAAAAAGTGGTCAAAATAGGTTACTGGCATCACTGAACAACTCCTTCCCATGTATTTCTTGCACATTCTCTGTTTTGGTACCATTTGTTTTCATTTTTTGTTGTTCTCATTTTTTCAAGGGAGGAACAAAGGTTCCATTATCCATTGAATATTGGGGTGGATCTTTGGCACCGAGAGGTGAGTAAGTGTCGGACTTTTGGCTGAACATTGACTGTCATAAGTACACTGAAGATGCAGTCTGGCATACATTTTTCAGCTCATTACTTTATTAGACAGCAAATTACCGCCAATACAACCACAAGTCTCATTTGAACCATTTTTTTTCAATCATAAAACCACAAGTCTCCAAACTTCAGGCATGGAGTGGGGATGAACCAACATGATCCTCATTTGTCTGCGCAAACCAACACTGCCATATCCCAGTGAGTTCTGGTGTTCAACATTGGGATTTATTCCTTATGCATTTATTCTGCAAAGAGTTAAGGAATGTTGTTCATTGTCACGTGACCTGCCCCTCCCTCCCCTCAATGCCCCCTTCCTGCAAGAACATGTTGCGTGCAGATGTGGCAACACCGCAGGCACTTCAAAGCACCTCCCTTCAGGCCCACTCATATTGCAACGCCAACTGTAAATGTCCGGGACACGCAGAGCGGAAAATATGAAACCTTTCAAACTGCTCCTAAATGCGATGTTTTGCTCAAATCCGAGTCACTTTCAGAGGGAGGAAAAATATATGTGTGCCCTCTGCCTCTCCTTTTCTTTTTGTTTATGTACAAACGGCTCATGGTGTTGAAATCAATAACCCATAGAAGTGTAGCTGCTGCTGATAGAAAGTATGACAGTTTTCAAGGCAAGGCAGTTTTGAAACAATGTCTAACAAGCTTAAATCTCATCCACATTCACAGATGAACACTCGCCAAAGAGGCAGAAATCTATTCTGATGTCAGAATTCTACTATAAATTGTCCCTTAGTCATGCATTGCATTGCCATACATTAAGATTTATGGTGTGATTCAAAGCTTCATTACTCCATGTGACGTCATACATCCTGATCCAAAAAGCAAAAGCCTTAACTTTATAGCGACACACACTAATGCATGAAGTTATAGCTCCTCATATAAAGCAGGACAAAATCACATCCACAGTTGCACACTCTGAACCAGATGAGGTTGTAATTGATACTCTGGAGAGGACTCAGTCAGTGGTCAGGAGAGAGAGAGAAGACTCACACACATACAGTACTTAAATACAGTAGTTTTCTCGTAGCAGATGTCTGAAGAGCGTGAATACCATTTAAAGCTGTTTCTCAATTAGGAAATTAGTCTGAGTTCAAACAACAAAAAAACTCTACAGCGCCACTACAGCATTGGCGAAAGCAGAGGTGTAATTAGTGTCGTTCAAAGTAAATAATGCTGTTTTAAAACTGAGGTGGATGAATTAAAACAAGACTTAGAAGAACATTGAAACCAGTTTAATGAAAACAGTTTGAATGATGGAAATTGCCTTGACACTTTTTTGAGAACAGTCTTATTTTGAATGCTTTTAGATTTGCAAGATTTTGCAGAAACAGATGGCTTTTGTCCTGACATTACCATAATGTATTCAGTGTGAAAAACATTATTATCATATTTTTATGGTGAGAAAGCCTTGTCTCACTGCTGAGTTCAGATGTTTTCCATCAGCCCCACTGTGTGTTTGTGTGTGTGTGTGAGAGAGAGAAAGAGTGTGTGTGTGATATTATGCCTAAACTTCATATTTGATTAGAAGCTAAGGTTAAGGGATTGAATTAATGATCAGCTCCCTCCCTCCTCTCTCTTTCTTTCTCTCCCTCTCTTTCTCAAACAGACACACACACACACAGAAACTATGTCTCTCATTTCATTATCATCTCTGTCCCTCACTTCCTTCTTGACCTCCCTGACCCCATCCCCTCTCTGTATCAACACACTCAGCAGTCCACTTAATTGCATGCCTCTCTGCATTAATAAATGACCCGTCCAGAGTGTCATCTCGTTTCCCTCCGCGTCGACCGCTCGCCCATCCCGTCCGTGCTCCCCGTTTCCCCCCTTTTCCTCTCCTGGTGTTTATCTTTCGTGTTCTCCCCCGTTCCTCTGAGCAGCGCTCATCAATTAGTCCCCGAGCGCTTTAGTTCGGCAGGGGTCACGGGGTCACAGGGTTAATATAAGAATGAGCCCAATTTTCAACAAGTGAGGCCCCTGGTGGGAGGGGTGGAATGTGGGCCGGCCACATCAGCGGGGATGGTCCCGGGTCAGACGGACCTGATGGAGCCGCCGAGAGTCACTCACCCGTCTGTCTCTTGGTCAAGCGGAAAAGCCAAAGCGATATTATTTGTGAGCCGCCTGTTGAAAAGAAAGGCTGCTGATTTGCACTCTGAAAAGTGTGGAAGTGTTTAAGAGAGCATAAATCACAGTTCACAATGTCGTTCCTTTCTCAGATGCTGCCAATATCAAAGGCTGACCACCACAACTCTCCTTCTACTGCTTCAGTACAAAAAGAACCACACACACACACACTGATAGTATTTTCAATATTTATAAATATACAAAAAGTGAAAAAGTGAAATTCATGATTGTTGTTTATTGCTATACAGCCTGCTTAATGATACACTTTAAAGATATTCATAAAATCATCTTATTTCAGCACTGGAGCCATACTGCAATGTGACTATGCCTTCTGGGTGTGATGATACAGTCATCTGACGATTTGATTTGATACACGATGAAATTAAACTAGTATCTCAAACCTAGCTATTCCTTCCCAGTTAAAAAATATAATGATAAAAGAGCAATCTCTTAAAATTGTGATTTTGTATTGTTGTTGTTAATATGGTGACATGATAATAAGTTTTACAAATAAGTTTTAATCTATAGTTTAATATATTTCTACCATCCACAATGCATTTCATATATAACAAATAAATATATTGTACCAAACGTCACATGTTACATAAACATCTGCAGCAGAACACATATAGTTAGGCTACCCAATTGCTGTTGTGACTAGTCCAATCTTTGTCCCATGGCCTGTGGTGGTCCTTTAATTAATGAGTATTCCAGTCAGTTTATGGTAATAAAACTTGATGTTGTTTGCAGACAGGCATTTGTTTGATACACATCAGAACCATCTTACAGCAATAATGTACCACACTTCTAGAAATACCTTAGTTTGGATTAAAAGTTTTTACCACCCCTAGAATAACTAATTTTTTCATCTAAGACTAATTGAACTTACTTTTGAGTGACAAGTGCTGTGTGTTGATGTGGCAATAAATTCAGTTAAATTGACAGATTTCCTTGGCATGTAACATACCTAATATTTGACACACTTAATTAACATAATTGAGACAAACTAAAAAAACAAGCAGAGGCTGCTTCTACTACTCAAGACTTTGAACACATGCTGGACCTGCTGTAGCGCCACCTATCGATATAATAATGCAAAACATATTTCTGCAAAACATGTCAATGGCAAATTAGGCTATTCTATACAAAACCAAATTGCAATATTAATATGGCAACAGTAAAAACAACAGCAAATAATCAAACTAAAAAGATGTTCCTTGTTAGGCTGATCATAATAACATTAATTCTTGGTATCCCTGTCCTCAGAAATAAGCACAGGAATAGACTAATTCTTAAAATTACTCAAGAGATCATTCTATTTAGCCTATGCAAATATTAAGATATAGCCTAATGGAATGTGTCTAGGCTATCTATATGTATTTATCGCCAATATTTAGGTATTACATTGTTCAATTATCCACAGTTGATTAGAATTATTGAGATACAAACGTCGAAATATTTAAATCTAAGCCTAATGATTTATAGGCCTAGTCTAAAGTGTTAACTATCCAATATGACTCGTGAATTGACGATTACGGTCAAACATTTTTAATAGGTTTAATCACTTATCCTACACTTTTATTTAGGCTTATCGTTAATTTTGCAGTAATGTCTTTAAGAACAATAGGCTACAATTACATAAACATTTAGCCGACTATGGGTCGCATGTGCTTATGAGGAATTGCTTTACATAACGAAATAATTAGTCTACTTTGAAACAGATTCTTCCCATTGCATTCCATTGAAAATTGATGGACACAATAAGTGATTACAGCCTACTCTGAAATTACAGGCGCCTTCTTCATAATAAGACAGCCCACAGACTAAATATCAGAGTAGGCCTACGTTCACACCGTAGCCTATGCGGTGCGAAATAAATTATCAGACGATATTAGATAGGCTATTTAAGGCTAAATATACTTGGTCAAATAGTTTAATGTGTTGAACCTCAGATGGGCTGCTGAAATAACGGTTTTAGGTGCAGCATCCCTCCCCAATCACTCAGGCCGTAGCCTATAATCAGAGACGGTTGATAAACTAAAGTAGGCCTATAGGCATAGCTTTGCTATAATCTTGCTAAATTTGTTACGATACGATTTAGTCGAGGTGAAGTTGACTAGGCTTAATGTGCATTTAAAGATTTTTTTAATTTAAAAAGGAATATACGCCGAATGATAAAGCATGGACCCATTAAAGCATGGTCCATTGTGTGGAGATTACATTTTTATAAAAACAACAGCAGAGCCAAAAAGGCCTTTATGTTTACGCATAGGCCTACGTTTGAACAATTTTTCGGTAGATCTGAAATGAGTTTGGGATCAGAATAGACCCAAGATGATTCATTGATACATTTTTACCTTGTATGTAACTTGACTTGGTTCAAACTAAAATGAGGGCCCGTCCTTACTGCTATGAAAAGCAGTCTATCTACCCTTTATATGGATAACTTTTAAAAAGCAACTGCTGTGCCTAGTGGTAAAATTGTAGGCCCACTTCATTTTCAGGCTGAGTCTGCAGATTTGTGTCGAGGGTAGGAACTTTCTGCTATAGTGCCACATGGCGACATAGATTCTGGTCAAGATTTATATTCTTGCAGAAAACGGCCAGAACATGAGAGGAAGGTAATGACCAAGAGTCAACCAAATCCGACCTTAATTAAAAATACGCAGAGGACGGGAGAGGGCCGGCACATCTGTTTTCAATCTGCGGCCCTTTGATGACATCAATGGGTTCTTTTCGCAGATTGAAATGGGGGTGTTGCTCGAACTGTCGGACCCCAGTGAGAAATTTCCTGTCAGAACTACAGTGGAATCACTGTATTATGTATAGGCCAAATGACATGTGGCTTCTCTCAGGACTAAAACAAAAAATAAAAGAAAGAAATTAAAAAGAAAAGATGGAAAACAAACACTGAAATGTAAAAGGAATTCCTTCAAAATGTTTGTTTAAATTAGCCTGTGTGAGGGTTGAGCCTTGAACTTCCACATTGTTTGGCTATGTGGGTGCTGTGTCTGTAGTCAGTAATCCAAACCCTAATTCACCACTTAACCTTACTGTAGTTTACCCACACAAAGAATATTAAGTCACCCCCACCCCTTGCCATAGGCTACTGCCGATGAATGACTTGTGTGGATAAAAAAGTGTGTTTTATTAGCGATGGGTTGCGTGAGGGTGGGATTCTGTGGGCATGGAAAGGGGCGCCTGGCTGTAAAGCGACGAGAGAGGCTCAAAAGCTTAGGCGCGTAATGAGCGTTTCATGCATCGCAATTACTTTCCCAGGGGACCCAATAGCTCGCGCGTGTTCAACAGTACAGGCGCGAGGAGAGCCCAGAGGGTTCGGCCTCTCTCGCTACACGCGCCTCTGCCGGACTTCATCACTTCCGCAGCCGAACATCTCATCTCCCTCTCGAGTACTGCTCGCAATGAACACACGAGAGCATTCCGTAATTGCGAACTCGTAAGGGCGAGGCTCGCGCACATATTGAGTCGTTTTCGAGGACTGCATTTGGTTCATATACAGTCTTTCCTACTAAAGCAACAACAACAGAATGCCTGAACCAGGAACGTTAAGCGTAGTGCCTTAGCATTTTTAAAAAAGTTGAAATTTCAAAAATTGAAATGTCAAAAACGTGCTTGTGACGTCTGCGCCAAGCTGGACTAAAGATGCTGAGAAGTCACTGCTGAAGTTACATTCGGATTCTTTTTTTCCTGTTCAGAGTGAAAATGTCTTCTTACTGAAATACAGTTTGGTTGGTGTTATAATATTGTAAGGTTAGTCTGCGTCATGACTTCTAGCTATGCGCCTGTAATGGACAGACAAGCCACGCTGCCCTGCCGTACCGAAAGTCCGATCACCGCTAACCTGGAACATTTGCAGGCTAAAAAAAACTTTTCAGTAAGTCACCTGTTGGATCTAGAGGAAGCCCGTGAGATGGTTGGAACTCAGACGGAGGACAACACGGGGGAGTCGGGTCGGAATATGCTGGAGTCTCCCGGTCTAACAAGCGGCAGCGACACAGCACAACAAGAAAGTGAGTTTGGAGAATGTCATGCAGGCATTCGCCTGTATTGTCAACTACAGGGCATTGTAGTACTGTAGTCTACATAATAATATCAACATTAGCCTATTTAGTTGATATCTAACAGTAGTCTATTCAACGTAGACTAAATGTCATGCCATGGCATTTATTTGCCATAAAGGTGACAAATAGGCTTAACATGCATTTCCTAGCCTATTCTCCTTGAGAATCAACTATGGCACATTTTTGCGAATGTCTAGAAAAAAATCCACAGATTGTTCCCATAATGGATTATGTTTATGAGTTATAATAGGCCTATAGGCTACTGAGAATTGTATTTAATTTATACAGCAACTTATCTGACGACTCATTCAGATAGCGAGGAAATTTTCACAAACTCTAGAAGTAGGCTATAGGCCTACTATGAATTAATGCGAACTAGGCTATATCGGCCTAACGCTTTACGAACTCAGAAATTAGGCTAGACCTTGTTGAGGGCCAGGAAGACGAGACGATTCCTTCCATCCATCAGTTGCTGCAGCCTAGATACATGACAGCCAACAACATAGGCTAGCAATTATCATGACTCAAATGACTTAAACACACGTGGGAGTGGTAGAATAATTAACTTAAGATTTGTTCTCAACCCATGAATTGTTTAGGCACCTGTCTGGTCACGGAGGTTGAATAAAAAATAAAACGTTCCTTGATATAAAAACATTAATTGTCTTGGGGGTATAAATATAGATTCATTTTGACAGTTGCGTTGTAGATTAGGCTACTTTGTAGAATAGCCCAATTCGTTTTATAATCTCCAATCAGTTCATGCTATCTGTGTGAATTATTAATGTGATGATGATGCCTGCAGATTCACTGTCTGTCTTAATGAAATATGAGCATTATTGATTTATTCTATCATATTTCCCTCAGGGCTACGGAAAAAATAAACGTTACATTACGGATGTCAATGCATTGTTCTACCTAAAATCATCTGTTTTTTTTATTATTTTTTTAACATAAGTAGCCAGTTTGGGTGCCATAGAGTTGATTATGATTGTGTAAAACGTCATTGCCATCATCAACCTCATCAACAGAAAAGTGATCCTCTAAATTGTATTGACTAAAGCTGCATAAACTGCTAAATGACCATTGTAGGCTAGTCATTATGTGCCTGGTTACTTTTAAGGGTCTGCATGACACTCAGGTGAAATCTTGTATTCTCTTGCGCATTTACCCCTATTGCATGGGTGTTTCCGAGCGAATCGATTGGTCACAGATATGTTTATCCTCATGCGCGCACCAGTTTTATGAGCTGATCTTGGTGCTGATTGATGTGAGAATGTTGGAATGAGCGGACCCAATCTCACGGAGTGTCCCCCCGCCCTCCCCCTGCGTCCTGACGCGCACCTTTTTGAAAGGATTAGACTACAACATTTGGTAATAACTTGATGCTTGTTGGGCGCACTTTACCAACTTGAGAAATATCAGTGTTCTGTTCACTGAAGCGAAATATAGGCCTAGATTTGCTTTTAATTTGGCAAAACAAAAAGTAGGCCTATGCATGGCTATAGGCCTACGAAATAGGCCTTCAGAAATATGCTTTGATAAGCCCTAAATTATTTAGACGTGTTGATAATTATTATGACACATATAATTACACATTTCCCTAAGTGAGATTAAATAGCCTGAAGTTGGATGAATCTACAACATTACACATACCGCCAAATGGCTTGTATCAGAGCCTGCGTACTAAATTCCATATTAACCTTAAATCTGATAAATATACACTAGGTCTATATTTTAAAACAATATTTATTTGATAAAGGCCGCTTTCTTTTGACAAAACAAACTGTATAATATGAGTTGATTAATTATAGTGTTCATGTTTTGCTAATATCAATGTATTATTATTAGCCTGCCGTTTTTTGGGAGGACGATCATCATGGGAAAATCGTACATGTGGTCACGATTTCACATGTACCAAGTCTCTTTTGGCTCTATGCTCATTAATTACTGCAAGGTTATGCTTGCTCTTATAATGTGGATGGGATCAGGAAAGACTCATAAAACAATCGAGGCTTGCCGAAACTGTCAGAGCATTGCTTGAAAAGACCAACATCAGCACGAGTCTCCTAGAGTAGACCACGAGCACTTCTGCTCCCGAGGTCGCTCCAATTCTAAAGTTATTGTTTTCAGCCTGATGCCAACTATGACAATCATACCCCATTTAATACTTTCTAAAATTGAAGTATTAAGTTTAGGTACTGCACACCAACAAAAAAAGTTTTATATGTGAATTGCCAAATTGTTGGCAATCGCCAAGATGCATTCATGCATTAGCCCTATAGTTACTATTGTTAATGTCCTGTGGATGCATTTCTGATACATTTCTACATTCTTTGCCACATAAATTACATTGGAATCATCATTTCATTCAGATAGATCTTAGATATTTTGCTCTTTCTCTTTCACACACACACACACACACACACTCACACATCTAATTTGGGCATTACAGAGAAAATAACTCTCCATGGAAATGAACACATTTAGTCCTGAATGGAAGGAAGTCTGTGGTTATGTACCACTCAGCACAAACGCTTGTCTTAATCCAAGGCACAACACCTTGCTAATGTGGATTATACCCGTCTTGACAAACATTTATGAATGATGTCTCCATGTGCCTCTCATTGCCTCCGCGTCAGATGAGCGTCTGACCACGGACGAGAAGAAGAAGAGGAAGCAGCGCCGGAACAGGACCACCTTCAACAGCAGCCAGCTGCAGGCTCTGGAGCGCGTCTTCGAGCGCACCCACTACCCTGACGCCTTTGTCAGGGAGGACCTGGCACGGCGGGTCAACCTCACCGAAGCCCGCGTGCAGGTAGGCCCCATCTCATCCTGTCTGACCTTATTTCTGTATATTTGTATTGATGCGGAATAAATAGATAGAATAATAGATTGTTTGTGTCTGTGCAGTTGGTTTGGATGTAATGCCAATGGACACAGCATGGCCAGTCATTACTGACCTGTTGGAAATAACAATAATAATAACTCTACTTTTTGTTCTCAAGGCTGCCTGTATCATTTCATAATTATATAACAGCAAGAGTAGCAGGCTGTTCACCTCTTGAGAAAGGTGTAGTGGTGGATCTATAATCTCTGAGAGGGATCCATTTTGCTCATTTGTGACTTTCTCTCTCTCTCAGGTGTGGTTCCAGAACAGACGGGCAAAGTTCAGACGAAACGAGAGAGCCATGCTGGCCAGTAAGAATTCTTCGCTTCTCAAGTCGTTCTCCAGCGATGTAACTGTGGAGCAGCCAATGGTGCCTCGCCCAGCCCCGAGACCCAATGACTACCTGTCCTGGGGGTCATCGTCCTCTTACAGGTACCTATTTGTCTTTATGCGTATACTCCAGAATGGAAAAGATTACTGAACCATTCAACAGATAAAGGGTCTGTTTAAAAGATTTAGGAGCTTTGCACAGATCATTTTCCACATGAAAAATCATTAATTGGCTTAGGAGTTTCATTTTACTTATGTAGGGTTCCCAGTGGAGAGAAGTTCTCTAAAGCCAATTGCCAAATAGCTCCCAGAGGAGTTCTTGAAAGACTTCTCCATCAGATGATGATTAATGGAACCTTTAAGGATTATTCTGCAACAAAACGCTTAAGAATCTTTAGTGGCTCAGCACCATTCCCATTTTCAAAGTCTGCACTGTAAACCATTGACTTCAAATAGATTTAAGCTGCTGTACTAATGAAGAGCAGTGGTCATTGGACCAGGTGCATGGAAATTATATTTGCAGTTTTTGACTGATCCCCTGACAAAATAAGTTAATTCACTATTGGAGTACTTACTGGTAAAATAAAGCTTGTGATTTCTCTATTTTTTTTATTAGATGATGGGGTTGGGTTGGACAGCAGGTAGTCAGATGATTAAAGCTGCTTTTAGGGGTGCTTCATCAACGTCTTTAATCAGAATTTGGCACAACTGCCTACCTCACCAGATATAATCACAGCCTATTGTACGGGCAGTGCACTTCAGTTTCCTAAGGGAGATAGTATTTCATAACAAGCTGCCAATTGCCTTTCCTGTATGTGAGATATTAAAGCAGTTATGCTGCCCAAACCTACAATTCCTGAAATAGATCTCTCTTATAACATAAATATCATAAATTTCAGTTTGTGAGACAACACATCTCTACATGGAAAGGTATTGATCTAACACCCCAACACTCCAGTCCAGCACTGAAGTTGTCTCCCCACAGCAAATGTGACCTAATACAATCTGCATAAGGATGATGCACGTGGAAATAGCAATTCTGAGTTTTGTAATATTTTAAGCTGCCAGAGTCAAATGTATATGCTGTGAATTTTCCAGCATCTGGTGTGGTAGACCTTAAGGGGCTTTGCCAGCATCTGGTTCAATAGGCACTCAGAATATGAAAACAACTCCTACTGAGATATGCTGTGGGGATAGCTCATGCTGAGCGCTCTGAAATGTTTACTTACCTCATAATGGAGCATCTGTGTAGTGTGCATGGAGCACAGGGTCCCCAGCTTTGGATTGATGCCATTGCAATAGCTAATTGTCCTGATAACCAGGAAATCCTGAATTGTTCTACAGTGGAAGCTTTATCTGATAAATAAAATATAGTTGATAAAGCACAATCCAGGCACTCCAAGAAAGGTAAGGACAAGGAAGAATATGTTTTGTCCTTACCCTTCTTGGAGCACCTGGACAGCTTATTTGATCATGGAATGATTATTTTTAGTCTTTTATCCAAGAGCACTCAGCATACGCTTTGTTCACAGATTTACCAGTTGTTTGCTTTAAAATATTTTATAATCATTCAGGTAGAATTTAATGACTTTACAAAAACTAGCCCTACCACATTTTCATCTTCTGAATGTGGTTGATTTTCTTTTGTAGATTGCTAATTCATTTTCTGTAATTTTCTTTATGCAGTGCCATGGCCACATACCCTCCCACATGTGCCAACACGACTTCAACTCAGGGAATGAACATGGCCAACAGCATTGCCAACTTGAGACTAAAAGCAAAGGAGTATAGCCTGAACCAGGTGCCCACTGTCAACTGACTGGACAGCACCTCCACCCCCTCTACCCCCAAAACACACACACACACACACACACACACTTCCAACTGGGAGCATATGGTTTCAGTTAGACAACTGAGACTACAGTCCTTAGGGGCACCCCAATAAGCATTCCATCTTAAAGCCCGTTGTGCCAAGAAGACACCATAACAAGGGCACCCATTGCACTCAAAACAATTTTACCATTTTACCCAATGCAAAACCAAGCATCACTCAGGCTAAAGAGATCAGCTCATGGTGTTCATCTTCATAACAATGTCCCTGTAATTCCACCGCTGAAGACAACAGTTCTGACTCTGTTAAAAAAGGACTCCTCTGTTCTGCACTCTAGTGAAAAAGCTCTAGGTCTTCAGCCAAAAACAACAGTACCACCCTTAGAAGACTACGGATACTCTGTAGGATATTAAACCGGACTGCAGACCTTGTTTTGTAACAGAACACGAAACGGAAACAAAGCAGAACTTCAGTGCACTTGAGTGTTAAAAGTTATCTGCCATACTATTTTAAAGACCATAAAAGAAACGAGCACAAAGCTCACATGCTTCATCCCATAATAAGCCTCTGATAATGAAGAGGCTGTGCGGATGTCTTCCTGCTAAGCTCTTCAGTCGTCTGTAGGATGCCTATGGACTTCAAGAGACTAGTGACATTGGACATCTTCCAACAAGGAGTCTGCTGACTGGTAGAGCCCTCTGGCCTTTGGAGTTTAGCATGGGACTGAGGGAGAATGTAAACCCTGGATGGGGTTAGTTAAAGTGCCTCAGAGAGAACACTAGACTTTGCTCCTGTTTGTCGTTTTTTAATCATCGGAGCCAAAGTTTTCTTTTTTTAGTTAATGGCCTAAAGTCATATTCCCTTTTGTATATTAACTGAGTATATATCCAAATGTGTAATATTCCGTTGCAATAAAAGGATGTGGTTTAAGCACCAATACTGGATGGTTTCACAAGCTCCTATTAGTGCTGCTTATACTTCCAGATGTCCTCACTGTTGCAGGCAACAGCATGAACACTAGTATCATATGCACTTAAACTATTTTAGAATAAATATAGGTGCAGTGTTCAGTACCTCTTAATTGGTTGTTTTTTAAGCATGGCCACATGTTGACATGACAGTTACAAGATGACTACACCTTCAGACACTCATTATTCCACTGGCACTCTATCCATTCCAAGTTGATTGCCTTTTAGCAATAAGAAATAACAGGTTGCCAGGTAAGGTTGCCTTTTAGCAATAAAAAATAACAAAAGAAGAAAACCAACAACTACGCAGAAACCAAATAAACAACAACAATGGGCTGGACAACAGCCTGACTGAAGCATCAAACAGCTGCTGAATGTGGCTGCTAGAAGAGCCTGTGGCTGGAGCTGGAGTTTGGAAGCGGGGAGGAAGTATGTGTTATTTGCTCATGATGGACTCCTCGCTGCTGGAGGCTCCTGACTCCCCCGACCAGCTGGAGTACACGGAGGTGTTTATTTCTCCTCTCTGCTGCACCTCCTCTGTAAAAGCAACGTGTGCCTTGGATTCAGTATCCCTCTTGGTCCCTAAGTGGCCACAAGCAGCCTCTCCGAATGGCTGATGTGGTGGTTGTTTACATGCCTGACAACATGCCCCCCCTTTGGTCATCTGATTCCATGTGACCTGGAGTGACCTGCCACGCTAAGGGGTTAGCCACAGCATGTGGAGGTTATATGGCCGCTCAAGTCCGCTCAGCTCAGGACTTTCCGTTGTAATTCTACTGGTGAATATTTTCACTGTCAAGTTTCGGTAGCGTATTCAGGCCTTTTTGAGGAATTTTAGAGGGTGTTTGTGCCAAAGTTCAGTTGATTCTTATGGCTTAGCGTTAAGGGTTAACATTAGGGTCATGGGCAGACTTGGTAAGGTAAATAAAGCAGAGCTTGGCAATCACAGAGAGTGAAACTCTTGTGGGGGGTGGGGTGGCTGGACAGGTTGGGAGGGGGGATAGGAAACACTGACGTTTTCTTTAATGAGCCTCATTTTAAAACATTTTTTCCCCTTTTCCTGCATTGAAACTCAACCTCTCACATTAAAATTCCAGTTGTCTTTTCCAACAGCAATGTCCTTTCATGTGGCCTCTCCCCACGGTGCCCTGACCCGGCTCCATCCCGTGCACCACTCTCTGTGCTATGCGGCCGGCCTTTATGGCCCCCACAGCCCCTTGAGTCAGTCCGAGGGGGAGAAAGAGAGAGGACCTGGGGGGAGCTGAAGCCTGAAGGGTCCTGCTGATGGGGGCCCCCCTGCTTCACTGAGCTGCTGCCTGTTTCCTCAGCCCTCGATCCCACTGAGTTCCTTGGCGCAAACATGTCACCGGCCCTTCAGTCAGTTAGGTGATCGGTCACGGAAGCCGACGCTTTGCGAGTGATTAATTTGTCATCGCCCATTTAAGACGCCGAAGACAGTGACGCTAGACTTGGAGAACGTTTTGGACGAGCCGCTTTTCTTCTCGCGTATGTTTCGTTTCATCTCATACTTTTGTAAATGTTCATGTCGGTTGATGCCAGGATGGAGAAAAAAAAATCAAATAAAAACAATCTAAAAAAAAAAGCTATTTGGACTGTAAAGTTAGTTTTGAGCTATGGTTGACAAGTATGGGAAGGAGGGATGTGGAGGAGGAGGAGGAGGACTAAAGGTCTCTTTGGCACATTTCTTTGGCTGGGCATCCATCTCACCTTTCACAGGCTGGATCCTCTGACCTCAAGTGCTTCCAGATGACCCGAGGCCCAGAACCCCACCCCACCCCACCTCAGCCAAGCCCCAGCCCCTCACGGACACATGGGTCCATGGATGACAAGCGAGCCGCTCACCCCCGTCAACCTCAACATCTGGAGCTCATTAGGAAGGAGACAGTCTGCGAGAGAGAGGGAGGGAGGGAGGGAAGCAAAGAGGCGAGGGGTGGGGGGCTGGGGGTTGGGGGCGAGAGAAAGAGAGAGAGAGAGGGAGAGAACGAAAGAGTGTGTAGAAGGGAGTAAGAGTAAGGAAGAATGAGTGAAAAAAGAGAGAAAAGTTGAAGGAGGGGTCCATAGGAGTGAAAGAGTAAACTTTCTCAAACAAGTTTGAGGATTTCTTTCCTTTTACATTGACAACATGTATACACTCAATCACACTGAAGAAACTAACAGTCAGGAAAGTTGCTGTTGTATGCCCTGTCCAAAGGATCATATGAACCTGAGTTTAGAAAGGTTTTGGAGCACAAAAGCTATAACTTGTGGGATGTGGTAGAGTTTAGTAAATAACAGTTATCTCCCATAATAACAGACAGCTATCCACCACACAAAGTGGTATAGAAAACATATGACATTACATTACATTTGGCTGTCACCTTTTAACCAAAGCGACTCCCAACAAGGGAAACAATCAAGGTAGAGTACGAGAAAGACAAGTTAGTGCATTAGTGAGTGCTATTTCCATACAGTCATACTGTACATCCATATATACTATACTTTTGAGGTACTGTTACTCTGTCTGTACGTATCAATACGCATTGTGGTGAGAGGATCTTTAGGCCAGAGATGACAAACGAAAGAAGCAGAAATGAAAACTAAGTGGTGTTTAAAACAAAGAAAACAGTGCGATTCTAGGTGAAGTACATTCGCTCTACTAAAGCCTGTGAATTATATTACTACACATGTGTGAAATGAGATGGTTCTCAAGACTCCAGCCTTTTATGAAATGCAGTGTGGACCTCTGCCAAGCACATGTGCTTTGCGACTCATAATATTACCTCATAATAAATGGACTGGTTTACTACATTTCCAATCACCACTGCTCTTATAAGGCTGAATTAGAACTCTATGGCGGACTCATGGCATTTATGTGGAACAAGAAAAATTACACTGAAAGAAAAAAAATTGTTTGCTTACAGTCAAGAGGTGAATTTTGCCTCGGTGCAGATGCCGATCAGCTGGGCTTAGGCTAACCACTGCCCTCTAGTGACACCTTTGACCACATCTGGACATGACTTTAAACCCTGATGTAACACGTTTTTGGAGCTGGAGCAGCTCCTAAGCCAGGTGACATGAATTAGATCTACATATTAATTTCATTCATATTATCATACTCACTCCCAACCAGGGCAGGATAGTGACAGAGAGAGAAATAAAAATTCTTTCAGTCCAATTTCTCAAAATTCCCCACCTCTTGTCTCATCATTTGACTTCAGCTCAAGACATAAAGCATTTTATAAGGCCGATTTGATAACATTCTGTTGTGCCTTTGATCACTACGAAACATACATTACATCATAAAATGTATACAATTGTTATTCATGTAAACAATATCAACGACTGAAGTGGCCACCAGCAGGAAATATGCTGCCACATGTGTATGCTGCTACAGACAAATTTTCTCAGGGCACACAAAGTCCCCCTTTCCCATCGCACAGAAACGAAAGATACACTAAAACACCAGGAGAAGGAAAACAGGCCGCGGTGCAAAGGGAACCATGAGAGAGAGAGTTTTTCTAACAAAGTAGTCACACCATAAATCTGCGGCGGTTTTTCGCCCGCGGAGGGAAGCGGCGATGCTATGCACCTCTCCCCAGGGCTCCACTCCTTCCTCTGGGCTGATGGAGTGGTCCCGTCGCTGCAGTGGGCAGAAAACAGCTCTGGCATTGTGCTGCCTTATCACAGCACCACTCTCATCTCCAAAACACTCTCCTTCACTAATGCGCAGGGCATGGGTTCATTCAAACACACTGTAATTCCTGTAAGTCCCATAGCAAAGAACCAGGGCTGTAGTGGAGGCTAGACACAAGTAAACACAGTTTATTCACCTCAGAAATTTAAAGAGTTCATCCACCTTTTATTAGAGTTCATCCACCTCTCATAACAGTTTGTTTACCAATTGCAAATTTTAACATTCAAAAATCACACCATATTATTCACATTCACAATATGTACGCTCATCAACACTCTAGGAACCATTTAATACCACTGATATTATTATAAACATTGGACAATAACCTCCACCATCATCAAACATGTTCTGAATGGCTCTTTTAAAAATCTGATACCACATGGCACAGTCCACCTTACCGTGATCACAGATTTCATAGTGTACCTCTTATTTTACCACTACACCCCTGCAGAGAACATAAGGATCTTGTAATAAAGTAAACTGCCACAAACATGCCATCTTTATATAGTCTTCTAAGATCTGTTATAGCACAATACACCCAGTTTGAAGCTATACTGTTTGACTACCTCACATGCCCCAAAACTCTAATCTCTTAATAACATACATTACCCAAAGCATTTGGGAAACCTCATGGCGTCTGCTGACCAAATTTGGTTTTATTTATTTAGTGTGGCCTTCAAATTATGGGATGCCCTTGAGCTTTCGTTTTGTTTGTCCTTTGAATCTGAACTGCTGAACGCACTGCTTTCAACATTTATTGCTGTTTTTATGACTATGGGCTGTTGTTCTTTGGAATATAGTAAGGATGGTGAATGCTAAAGAGGACTTCCAAATGATCGCTGTCTGTTCAATTCAATTGGACATGTCACAAACATTACACCTTTTGGCGTAATATCCACTAACTCAGAACATGCCGTGTTTGCCAGAAAGGCAATACTTATTACCATGGGTCTTCCATTCTGCATACTTTAACACTTCTCATCTGGCAGTCTCCTAACCACGGTTTCTTACGGCACATTAAGTGCAGATAGACCCGGCATTGTCTCTGTATCATGTCACCATGGTAACTGTGACATCACTCACCCTGTCTCTCTCGCGTCTTGATAAACCTGCAATCTCACCCAGAATATGAAAACACTACCAAGATAATCATCCTGACGGTGTTGCACTGGATCCTGCCTGTGCAGCCAGAGAGAGAGAGAGAGAGAGGCAGAGAAAGAGAGAGAACGAGAGAGAGAGAGAGAGAGAGAGAGAGAGAGAGAGAGAGAGAGAGAGAGAGAGAGAGAGAGAGAGAAAGAGTGTGCAGAGTCCCAGAAAGACGTGAAACATATTTGAGTCATCTGCTTTGAATCAGGCTGTAATTGCTCTGGATAGTATTTTAATGATGTTCTCCCCTCCTCTCCTCAGCTTTGGGTTGTGGCACGGTTCTGATTAGGCCTGGTGTGGGGCCTCTGCCAGCACATTTCAGACACATCAGCCACCAAACCACAAGCATCTTCTCCCCGTCAGATTCCAGTGCAGCGCGGAGCTCTCCCATAACCAGGCACTTTCCCACACGCGGACTGCTCCGCGAAAAAGCAAACACACCCCTTGCGTTTGCAAACAAGCGTTTCCCAAACATCTCCATTCATTTGCCAAGAGAACGCCCAGACTTGCAGGCCGTGCCTTGCACGTCCGCTGTCACAAGTGGCAAACATAAGAAGAATGCAAGACACGACAGTTAGATGCTTGTTGATAGACTTTCCAGACAGTTGTTGCTGGGTCCCGGGATACAGTCAGTTAATGATGACAGTGTCACTGCTTCTACAGCTTTGCAGCTCAGGGAAGTCACGAGTTGTGAGATAATGTCCTTTCGGATGTGGCCTGTGGACACATATAAAGCGGTATCATCTCAGATTTCATAAACGAGAGCAGTGACCTTTTACTTGTGCATTGTGGTGACCGCAAATGACGCTTGCAATGGGAGGAAGCGTATGTCTGCCATTGTGTTGCTATGATCCCACACAGAGAGAGAGAGAGAGAGAGAGAGAGAGAGAGAGAGAGAGAGAGAGAAAGAAAGAAAGAGAGAGAGAGAAATAATTCATGGTCATTCAAAACGACTGCCTGTGGCACCAGCTCTACCATCACTGGGCATTTACCCTTCTCATCTCCTTCCTTTTTTCAGCTTCAATTAAAAGTGCTGAGGAAGTCAAAGGGCCCTCTGACTCACAGTGGAAAGAATCCCTGGCTCCTCCGTCTTGTTTTTCATTATGGTGCCAGTCCCCAAGTGAATGGGAAGGCCTTGTAATTCCACTTTTACCACAGAGCGAAAAAGGCAAGATATATTTTGTAGAATATCTCTCCCACACAATGATTGGTGAGCTGCTATCACCAACCACAGGGCCATCTTCATCATGGCACGCAGAGAAATATACACACACTGTCTCCACCGTGTGATTTATCTGCATAATTTTTGGACACATACAGAGGATTGCCACAGGCTTCAATGAACATTGAACACCATTGTACTGTTCTGAGTCTTCCTCTCTCTTTTTTTCTCTATCACTCACTCTCTTTCTCTGCCTGCATGTGTAACACTCTCTTTATATCCCTAAACTCAACACTTGAAGTGAAACATTCCTTTTTGGAAATGCCAACTGTACGTAATAGGCCAACACTGTAATGTAACTGATCAAAGTCTTTAACTGAGAAACACTCTCAATTGCCCTGGCTATGAATAACTGACTATCTGAGAACCCTTATTCTCCCCACTCTACTCAAGAGTCAGAGAAAGGAACTTTTTTTCTTTCTTTCCAAGGCCTTCTTGAGCACAGACCATAGCCAGACGTACTGGAACTAACTTTTTCCCAGATGGAGAGGCGTTTTTGAGGGGGGGAAACCATGTCTATTTCAGAGATGAGAGATCTAAGAGCGTATAACGAAGTGATAAAATTATGTGGCGCATTCTTCCCGGAACGTCCCATGGGGAAACTCTCCTGCTCCCCCAGCAGAAGCGGAGCGTCTCACGGTTCCTGAAAGGCGAAGGCTCATTAACCTCCGAAGCTCCGCGCCGGAGTAGGGCTGGAGACAGCTAAAGAGGTCTGAAGTTCACCAAAGGCTTCTAGAAAGGAGTGCTCCGGAGCAGAGTGGAGCTGAGGAAGTAAATCAGAAGAGGCACATGCCGGATGACAGACGACTCTGGAACAGACCTGGGCCAGACCCAGTTTAAATCCATATAACCAAATTAATCCACTGCCCAGAGTAAAGGTGGTATGCATAGGCTACTGTGTAGGTCGAGGCTCAATCGGGGTCAGGGGTCAATAGCAGCAGCAAACACTGACTACAATTGCAAGTGAATACAGAAATAAGCAACTGAAATGACACTAGCAAACAAATGCATAGCCATGGAACTTACACAATGGCTAACTTGACATCCTTTACACAAAGCATGTCTCTTGTAGCTGGGGGTGAAGGGTTAGAGTATCTATAGCCATTGACAGTAATGAGGCAATTATAGAATGCAAAATGAAAATACATGTACCTTAGGCCCTATGTGAAAAATGTAAAAAAATAATTATGTACCATGTACTCTGTACTAAGTACTCTATCAAATTATATGTATTTTTAATAACTTGTATACTGTGTTAGCACAGTAAACAGTAAAAAAATAATTGTAAGATTAGCCTTGATCATGCATATCAGGATCAGGTGCATTGCCATGTCATGTGATTTTTTTTAAGATGGCAACCTTTTTATATGAGTAAAACCTTGAATTGTCACACACATTGTATAAACGGGAGTGATTTTTTCATTTTTTGTCTTACAATTATGGAATTAAATATTTTGACGGTTTATGTAATTAGTTTTGTATATTTTCCCCCATTTCTGTCAATCTAGGGAATTTTCAGATTATTTTTCATGCACAGGAGGATTAATCTGGTGAATAAGGCTATGCTATCTGTTAAGTACTGTATAAAGTTAAATAAATGGCTGAGTGAATAATGGCTGAAGTAATGTATTAAAATATTTAGTGAGGTTTCGGTGTTCTCAGAGAGACTGCCAGCATGCCAGAATAACACAACCTGGTGCCAGATCCTTTTTATGGAATTATTACAGTTCGGAGGAAAGCACAGACTAATGGCTTCATTAACGTGCCGTGGTTTACTCTCTCGTGTTTGCCAGATCTCCCGGGGGAGGCAGAACACGGCGGCCGCCTGCTGAATACTCTGCGAGAAAAGTAAATAATAGGATTATGGGATCCTTTTATATACTGTCCACATTGAAAACAGATTAGGAGCTTAACAAGGAGCAGACGATGCTTCTGCTCTGAATTACAGCTTTTTAAAAAGGTCCACGGTGAGGTTAGAGGTTGCGGAGAAACCGCGCACACGTGTTCGCTACATGATGCCTGACATGAACATGTTGGCAAGTCCCTGTAGGGTGTCACAATAATGTACTGCACTTGTGCATCCTCTGTGTTGGTCTAAAAATAGCCACATTTGAAAATGTATATGAAGTTTTATTTTCCAGTTGATGGAGAATTATGCTGTTTAAAGCCTCTAATTTTTCTCAAATCCTCTCAAGATACTTTTGTTGTGACCTTATAGAGGTCATTCTTGGTCATACATGGCACTCCATTTGGAAAGCACCTGACTGACCGGCTGCTTATTCAAGGTGGTCCATCTCACTATGAACCAGTGGGATTCAGAATAAAATAACTCTCTCACAATGAGCTGTGGTCGCCTTTTCAATAAGAGGCAGCTGAACAGAGTGTTTTTCATTACGACTTAGGGGATGAAAACAAAGATGTTTTCAATGAATGTTTGAAAATTAAGGCATCATTAGCAACATCTTAAAAACGAAAGGCGTCCCAAAATGACTGCACCATAAGGTTAACACCTTTATGATTTCACATTAAAAAAAGAGACAAAATAAAAACAAACAAATAAACATTTAAAACTATAATATTTTCCAGCGTTCAGTACACTACACTCAATAGAAAACAATGTTCCACATTATTACAGTACTAACCTTAATATTAATCAACAAGTCCCAAATTAACCTCCTGGTAACAAGTCAACTGCAGGGTGCAAACGACATCTACTGCAGTGTGTTGCAGCAACCCCCCTGGCACATACATGACCATAAACAGGGATAGCAGCACTCCCTGCAGGCTGATTGTTACAACTCTTTTACTGTTAGGTCCTTTATAGATTCATGGTTATAATGCATGAATATTAAACTGACATGGGTGTGATTTATCAGGTGGTTTATTATGATAAAATGTATTTATATTATTAGGGACAGAAATCTGGTCATGGTGCATCATGGCAACATGATGCACTACACATGTCAAGCCCTCAATCTGTACCATGTGAATATGGCATGGAGTGAGTTATGGTTGTGTTGTTCTTTGAAGTCTACATGTGTGCCCTCTTCTGTTTCCTTTCCCAGCAAAAGATCAGCTCTTAGACAGCTCACTGCTGCAAGAAAAAAAAAAAACTGACCCTGCAGAAATAAGTCTGTGCCTAACTAATTCAATCAGTTTCAATTAAATATTTATGATGTCAAATGTTGAATTCCATTGTACGTATACACTTTTACATTTTAAATAATGCTACACACTTGTACGTTTGCTAAAAGTTGTATTTCTGTATTTCCACTCTGCTGCAATATATTCATGGCGTGGGAAGTTCAGTTTGGTAAAACGTGACATATTAATACACCATTATGGGTAATGGACATGTACTGTACCTCCCTTAGTCTGCAGTTTTTCTGCCCTAATCCTCCTCCCAACTGTCTTTATGTCCACCCAGTCTGTAACAATAATAACAAAAAACAACAGTTTGAGTCTACATCTTATTTAATGTAGTGTATGCATAACTGTTGCTTGATTGTCTGATTTTGCAGCCTCTGGTCTCTCCAGAAACACAAAAGATGTTTGTAGAATTATATGAGATGATGAGATGAATAGTAAATCTTACCTGTTGTGACGTGTCCCTCCCCCCCATCAAGGTGTGATGTCCTGTGGAAATGCATGCACTGGCATGTGCTGCTGTGGGGCCTCCCTTTCAGTGATAGGGATAGAAACAGGAAAATGAACATGAAAATGTGTGACTGACAAAAGGACTCCTCTCCATAAGCTGGGGTCAATAAGATTAAGAATGTAATGCGATGGGAGGCGATGGGAGTACATAGAGACAGAGGTCTTCTGCTAGAGGTGAATACAAGTTGATCTGCTTGTCTGCAACACTGTTCTTTATTTAATATGACTCACTGTCACGACTGATGGCCTAATTTGTTAGGGATGACAAAGAATTGAACAATAACGGCACATGGCAAAAAATGTCATTCCTTATAATGATGATTAAAAACACCAATATCAATGATGCCATTACCAGTGGATCCACAAGATTTAAGTAAGTATGAAGACAAACAGTATGTAAGTAAAGAATATGTAGAGGAAAATGAAGAGAAGGGATACTGCTGTCCTTACAGACCCCTATCTATTCCCTGGTACATCCCCACAAAGCAGCGAAGCAACCGTTGATCCTGTGGGAAAGAGAAATACTGTGCTATTCAGACAGGCCCGTTCAGGTTTACAGTTTTTTATTCCGTTCTGTAGTGGACAATGAAATAAAAAAGTCTGTTTAATGAACTGTTGGTTATAAATTACTCACTTCCTTTGACTTTTCTCTGCTGCTGCCTCGTGACCAGATCCTGTGTAAAGAAAAAATAAGATACTCAAATGATGAAAGCTAAAATACTATGTTGTAAGTAATATACTGCTGAAAAAAATTAAGGGAACACTTCAATCAGACACTGGATCGGTACTCTGACACGGTTTGGTTCTGAGCACAAGTAAAACGTTTGAGGCGAGTGTTTTATTTTGCAAGAACTGTCAGACATTCTGTGAATGTAGTTTGAGAATGGAGAAAAACGGTGGAAGGTTTCAAAAAATGTGTTTTAACAATTGTGGAAAACTGTAAGTGTTCCTTTAATTTTTTTGAGCAGTGTATAAGTGCCAAGTGGGCATGATACTAGGCAATACCAGCTTGTAGTGCTTTTCTGTGATCATTGTAATTTATGTTGTGTGATATCAGCGTGCGTGCATTACCCGGCTGTGCTTCGGCATCTTTGGGCGCCTCCTGTAGGTCCCCTACCACTTCCGTCTCCTGACTGGTCACCTCCGCCACCGCCACTGCCACCGTCTCCTCCTCTTCCGCCTCTTCCTCATCTTCCTCTTCTGACGAAGACTCATCGGAATCATCGCGCACCAGTTTCCAGCGCAGGCGACTCAGGGTGTCCCGCAAACGCTGGGTGCCAGCCAAGAACAGAGAAACATCCATTAGACACAACCAAACCAGAAGCTGAAATATGCTGCGTCAAATTTCACATTTTCACTCCTCTACAAGCATATTACATTAAAATATTAAGGCTTTCCTCCATTCTGTTTTACGCCCAAGGCAATAAAAGTCAAAAGCAAACTAATGGTGACTAATACCTGTGAAGATTCTTCTACACCTATTGAAGCCAGGAACAGGTTCGTCTGTGTTCGAAACTGTGGAGACTAAAAAAAAAAACAGTGAAGGCTTTGTCATATAGAAGTTGGTGCTTTATTCAATCCAGTGGTCTCGCTCTTTCCATTTGGAACAACTTGTAACCAACGTTTTTGTCCCTGACTACACCCCCTCCTCCCCCCACACACACACACACACACACACACACCACCACCACCACCACCACCAATGCTCGACCTGCTCGATGTTTGTGTGCATGAGAGACTTGGATCTTACTGAACACCAACCTCAAACATGGGACGACTGATATTCTCATGGGGGCTGTCCGCAGGTCTTCTTGCCTTTCTTAACGGCTTCAATACAAACAAACACACACACACACTTCTGATATCAGAGATGTCAGTAGCCTATTTATTGTTTCCATATAGTCATTAAAGAACTTTACCTGCTGATCCAGCTGTGTGCTTCTTTCACCAAGTTCCCTGTTTTCCATCTGCTGTGCAACAGAATAAAACAATCAACTTCAACTTCAAACTACACAATGCTAGATAGATTTCACTGTTCCCATATGCAGTGTAGGCTAATTCAGCTGGATAATGCTATATTTTAAAGTACTTTGAAAGATTTTGTTTAGGCCTACCAGTTTGCAAATTTCAAAATGCAAGCTTTGGACTGTTGAGAGAAACTCTTCATCATCTGCATGTGAACGAATCTGCTTTCGTCGAAGTGATGCCATGGCTGGAAAAAGAAAGACAACTGCTATTTTAAAATAATAGGCTATAATATATACTTTTTAGAACCCAAGCCCATACTGTAGGCCTATGTGTAACGTTAGGCTTTAAATGTAGCCTAAGCAACATGCTTGGCCAACACCCAACAGATAGTAGGCTACCTAAATAGTCTGAATTAATATTAGGCTTTTTTTTCTGATGAACTTGAGCCTAAGTGGACAGCTGATGAGCAATAGAATACTCACCCAATGATCTAGAGTTGAAATTGTAACAAATCCAACAGGGCTACAAGCTGATATTGTGACTGAATGTGTTCTGTATACTAACTATGTCTAATTTATCTCAAAACAGCTGGTAAAGGTAAAGCCTGTAAAGCTAGGAGCAGTTTTCCCCATACCTAACTTAGCCTATTTTAGGCGGTGTAGACTATAGCCTCTGCGCCTTGTGGGGAATTTGAAGCTGCAATCTGTGCGTCTGTGTATATTTGAATTTTTGCCGACATATTTCGAATTTATCACCAGGTTCTATTTTGATTCCATCAAAGATTTGAGAGAGCACTGGTAGGAGCGCTCTAGAATCTTTTGATGTGATAGGAGTCAGTGTAGCAATCCTACAGGGGTCGCTATTCAAAATAGTGCACATTTAGAAATTTGTCATACGTCTTGGTGGTGTTTACTAGCGCTTGAATCTATGATGAGAAAACATGGCGGACGAAGTTGATGTTGTTGATATTGAAGGAGATGAATACGACGAAACTTTCAGGTAAAACGGCTGTTGTGTGTTTCTTTGATGTCATATAACCAGCGAGGACATTTTAAAAGGGTGTAACCTACTCGCCGTTGTTAATGGACAGAAGACCCATTGCTTACAATTGTGCAGTAACGTCTGATCGCAAAATGTCAGCTAATGTGAGTTCGCTAATGGTAGTCTTTAAAACAGCGAGAGATATTGCGCGATTGATGCTTATTGGACCACGCTTTAGAAACTGTGAATTGTGTGTGGTATTTGCAAAGCTTTGCCTAAATGACTCAACATCTCTCATTGCATTCATGACATCCCATTAGCGGGATCTTTCCACAAGAACTACATGCCCCATGAGTTCTATCTGATGGTTGTCGCTAGCTGCTACCTCACCGACAAGTCACTTGAAAGGCAGCTATCTACTCATAACTCGGCCTAACCTATTGAAAATAAGTTGACATACTGCAATGCAGGGTGGGCTAGGTTACTTTAAGCTATGTGTTTGGTTTAGAGGCCTGTCTTGTTTTTAGCTGTGTATGGTCTAACAACTGTTTCTGTATCTGGTTCATAGCGATATTGCTGGAGGAGATGGTGCTACTGCTATCCTTCAAGATCAGTATTTGCAATCTGCTTGGAAGGACAACAGCAGCATACTGGTAACGTACAACACGGTTCCTACAGTCTATACTTAGCCAGCCTAATGTCTTTATGTTGCATACAGGACACAGAATTAATAGAAATTACCGGTATACATATGATCATGGTAATTGCTACCATGTAGATGTTTAATACTGAGCTCAAAGTTGTACTTCTATTCTTTTTTTCCAGCCTTGGACGTTAGACAGCTCCATCAGTGCAGAAAACAGGGAGGTGATTGAGAACATGCTTCTGGAAGAGCAGTATCCTTTGAACAAACACGCTTAAAAATAACTGAACATTACATTTCAATGTATTAAATGTTACATTTCAATTACATTTATGTTAAAGCTTTCTTTGTTTATGCAAAGGAACCTCCAAATGTTTACATTTACCTTGACTGGATCCAGGTATTATCTCACTGGCAAAGCAGCACCGAAAAGTGCATGGACCAATGAGAAGCCAAAACCTAAAAAGTAAGCATTATTGTCTCAACAGCTGAATCTGCTGCCTCTGTGACCTTCAAAATGAGGTCTTTTTAAACATGCAAAAATCATTTTATTTTGCACGCTGTTCTCTAGGTCCCCTATGAAGGCGGCTCCACCACCAGCTCGCTGGGCTCAGGAGGAGAAGGCTCTTTTTGAGAAAGGACTGGTAGGAGCTTCATGCAAACTCTTCAGAGCATTGGAAACTATTTAGATGTCCCTCACAGAAAATATAATAGATAAGGATAAGACTAGTCTTATCACAACAAGTAGTGGTATTCAAAAAGGCTTACAAAGTCATGTCTTCGAACCCATGCAATGAGACCCATGTCTCTGTTGAGGATGGTCTGCTAATATCCTGTGTGTGTGTGTGTGTGTGTGTGTTGGTGTTGGTTGTAGGCACAGTATGGTCGTAGATGGACAAAAATAGCCAAGCTTATTGGCAGCCGCACCGTGCTGCAGGTGAAGAGCTATGCCAGGCAGTATTTTAGGAACAAGGTAAGACTGCCCCCTGCTGGTTCTTTTAGCTGCATGCAGTTGTATAGCTACTGAATTGGAGATTATGTCCTCATTCCCTATCTACCAAACTAATGAGCAATTCTGACTGTTGTCTTTGACCTTTTGACCTCAGGCTAAATCTGAGCCTCCCCCTGCATCTTCATCCAACCAGCCTTCAGAGCTTCAGCCCACTACACTTGAGAAACCCACCAAGAACCATATCAATGCGCTGGCTAACGCGGTGCGGATCGAGACGCTGTCTGACGATGAGGACGTGGACATTACAGATGATCTCAGCGATGACGACTCGCAAACTGACCAGCTGCCAGAGATGGGTGGACGTCAGGAGGATTTCGATGAGCAGGATAGCCAGGGAGAGGGCAGCCAGAGTCCCCAGTCTCCGCCGACACCACCCAGCCCCACGGACTCATCAGCCGCGCTAGCAGAGGCAAGCAGCAGTGGTGGGACAGTGGTGGAAGGGGACAGTGGAGCAAACTGTGGAGCCCAGTTCGATCCCAGTGTCACTGAAGAAGAAAGTAAAACTGACCATGAACCAGCAAACCACGAGAGGGGACCTCAAACAGAAGAGGAGAAAAGTGACGACCCTGGTAATATGTGCTCATGTTCTCCTGTTTCATTATCCGTTTGTAGACATACGTGTAGCTTTCTTGTTAAGCTGTGTACAGACAGATTAGGAATTGCTCTTTGATAATCTTTTGTCAAAAATTGAGATTAAGTTAACTTTGTCACACACTGTCTTGCATAGCCAATGGTCATTTTGCCTGTAATCACTCATCAATCATGTCATTAACATTCTATGGTCTCTTCCTGTCTGAATGCAAATGTAGATGTATATACAGACAGCTGATGTATCTTGTGGATGGTGTGGCTATAGGTACAGACAAACCTGAGTGTCCTGATGAAGAGCAGGACGAGGAGGAGGAGATCAGGGCTCCTGAACAGGAAGTGACATTAGACAAGGATGAAATCACTGAGGAAGAGAAGCAGGCTATTCCAGAATTCTTTGAGGGGCGATCGGCGAAGACGCCAGAGAGATACCTTAAAATCCGGAACCACATCCTGGAGCAATGGTGAGTGTTAAGATTTAAGACATTTAAGTTGAGCTGAAGTGACATTAGAGTATGATTGGTTGGGGTGTCCTGTATGCAGTGATATATTATGACTGTGTGTGTGTATTCACAGTATTCACTCTTTGGTATGTGCTGAATGACCTTACTGGTAGTCGGAAAGGACTTCTGTCTTTTTGCATCTTTAGATTTTCTATTATGGAGGGGAACACATTCACAACAGACATTGAGAATCAAACCTGTCTCTCTCTGTCTCATTTTCTCTCCTTTCTCTCCTCTCCTTCCTCTTTGTGATTTTCTCATGATGTGAATGTATTTCCCCACCAGGGAGAAATGTAAACCCAAGTATCTGAACAAAACATCAGTGCGGCCTGGTCTAAAGAACTGTGGCGATGTGAACTGCATTGGCAGAGTGCACACTTATCTAGAGCTCATCGGTGCCATCAACTTCAACTGTGGTAAATAGCCCTTTGTCTCTCTCTCTCCCTCTCCCTCTGTCTCCCTCCCCCCTTTCTTTCTCTCTCTCTCTCTCTCTCTCTCTCTCTCTCTCTCTCTCTCTCTCTCTCTCTCTCTTTCTCTCTGTCTGGTCTCTGCCTTTCCCTTTGTCTATCTTGGTCACCTTGAGACCTGTTACCCTCACTTTACCCCTCTCTCCAGCTCCTCTCTATCTTGAAGCTCCTCTCTGGCAACATATGTCTGTCTCCCCGCCAACTCCTTTCACCACTACCACATCTATCCTGTATGTTCTATGTCTATTTTCTATGTCTGTCCCTCTCCCTCATCAGTCTCCCACTAATTTCCTCTTCCAGACCAGGCCATCTACAACAGGCCCCGGCCAGCAGACCGCTCACGCCTGAAGGAGGGCAAGGACACGCTGGAGGCATATCAGCTGGCACACCGGCTGCAGTCCATGGTGAGACTGAGCAATGTTATTTTCCTGTGCCCTTTATGTTACCAGCTAATTGGTATACATTTGCATGTGTTTTCTTTCTGTTGTGACTGTATGATTTGTTATCGTAATTAATTGGAATTATTTTATATTTGCTGATGTATTTGACTGACTTTGCTTTCTGTGACGCAGCGCACAAGGAAACGTAGAGTTCGGGATGTGTGGGGAAACTGGTGCGATGCCAAAGACCTTGAAGGACAGACATATGAGGTAATGGAGACCAACAGAGCATCACTGTAGCCTTATTAGACATAATAGGGAAGGATTGTAATGCGATTGTTTTATTCTAGGGCTGCAGCTATCGATTCTTTTTGTAATCGATTAATCTAGCACTTTATCAATCGATTAATCGGATATTTGCTATGGTAACCTAGCAACCTGTGTGTGTGTGTGTGTGTGTGTGCACGTGCACGCGTGCGGTGCGTGAAGGAAGATGAGGGTGCATGCAGGTGTGTAAGAAGGGGTTCTTTTTTAGGCATACTGTATTGCAGTTGAACGTGAATAAGTTTACTATTTAAAAACATCAAAGCTAAACATTATATCACGACATCGCTACAAATACAGTATGTGATTAAAATCAGCCAACATCAATGTAGGCTATAGCCTAGGCTACGTAGATAGATAGGCTAGATAGATTGATAGATAGCCTACTTTATTGACGCTTGGTGAAACAGCATGGAGTGGATGTTTTCGGTTCAGATGCTTGTTCTTTTCCTTTTTGAGTATGTAATGATCCCAAAACTTTACTTGAAAACTTTAGACATTCTCTGCCATTTATGGACATCTTGACTCAGAATGTATCACGATTCACGCGGTAGTGGTGTGCTTCCTGAACAACGGTCCGTGTGGAACAATCAGATCCCTGCGCGTCATAGGAATTTAACGAGGCTTCGAGGCAGGGTTTTTGCCTCGAGTAATTTTTGTAATCGAGTTATTCGAGTAACTCGATGAATCGTTTCAGCCCTATTTTATTCACATGCTGACTTTAATATTTGTGTGTGTGTGTGTGTGCTAATTCGCACCAGCACCTGAGCGCTGAGGAGCTTGCCCTTAGAAGAGAGGAGCTGAAGAAGAGGCAGCCCAGACCTTTTAAGCAGGCCAGGCTCAAGGGGTGAGTGTGTGTGTGTGTGTGTGTGTGTGTGTCTGCCCTGTTTAAAGTAAAACGTTCTCCAAAATATTTTCTCATCTCCACATTGGAATGAGTACTAGATCCAGATCTTATTGCCATGCATGTCTTCTTGATTTCAGGCTTTGGGTATGATTATTTTAACAAATAGTGGAATGGATGGCATTTTTGATTGCCACACTCTCATTTTTTTCTTGTAGGTCCATTGATCCTTTCCAGCTTATCCCATGCAAAGTTTTTGGAGAGGAGAAACAGGTTTGATTATATTTGTCTTCCATGAGTATTTGTCTTTGCAGAGCTGCCAAAGTTTACAATAAATTGAGTCATTGTGTGGTTCTATGTATTAACATTGATTACTCCAGTGCTTAAGGGTTTTGTTAAGATTTAAATAAGCAAAAAAAAAAAAAAAATGTTTTAAGATAAACACTTCCTAATGTATTGTTACATCCTTAATTCATACATGCTAATTTCCAATCTTTTCTTTTCTTCCAAAGGAACCATTCCAGGTGATTGTCAGTGCTGAAGCCCTGGTTGTCATGGATATGGTATGCATACACAGTCAGTCATAGTTGTTGAGGAAATGGAAAATGAGTGCGTCATTCCCATTATTTTGTTAAGATTGATGTCGAACTTCTGTTCGTTTGTCCTTTACCCAGCATGCTCATGTGTCTATGGGGGAGGTGATTGGTCTGCTCGGTGGGGCGTACCTCGAGGAGGATAAAGTGTTGAAGGTGAGTAGTGGGAGAGGTGGACTACTTGGATCCCAGCCACAGGCTGTAGGCGGTACCCAGCCTGGCAGCACTATCAGTCTTACATTTGCATTGTGATGAAGTCATATGGCTTCATCCGGCCTGTTGAAGTACAGTACACTGGATGCATACAGATTGGTACAACGCCTGTTCTTAGGGAATTGAACCTCTGACATATTTTGAATAAAAGATGAAAAAACTAACTTAATCAACATGATTAATTGTGTGTGTGTGTGTGTGTGTGCTTTGCAGATCCGTGCTGCTGAGCCCTGTAACAGTCTGAGCACGGGTATGCAGTGTGAGATGGACCCCGTCTCCCAGACCCAGGCCTCTGAGCTGCTGGCAGCTAAGGGACACAGCGTGGTGGGCTGGTACCACTCCCACCCAGCGTTCGACCCCAACCCCTCAGTGCGGGACATTGATACCCAGGCCAAATTCCAGGTACACACATTATCCTTTCAGAAAGGACTGAAAGGTCTAAGATGAACTTTACAGCTCAGTGGAGTCCTTTGTAGCTGACATGCTAATGTCCCAAAGCTTCAATTAAACTTAAATAAACAAAAATAATGCCATAAGCGAATATTTCGTGCATTTGCCATATCTTAGCTTTTTGAACTTTTTTTTTTCTCAGATATCCCTCCAGTTTTTAATACCAGGAGGCATCACGTTTGTGTGAACAAAAAAAAAAAATACTTGGAATTGAAAATGCATATTTTAGCCTCTTATCAAATATAGATTTGCTCTACAAAATGCCTTAGGGCAAGGTTAAATGAGACCCGTGGTATCATTTTCTGATCTTTTGAAGCTGTGTATGTCATTCTAACTTGAGTGAAGGTTGAAAAAAAAAAACAGCACATCCCTAAGCCCTTTTAAGAGATCAAAGCAAAGAGATCTGAAAGCGCTGGCTCATTCCAGGTGATGATGATCCACCTACCCTCTGCTCCCTCCATGCATCACTGTCCCCCTCTGTTCAACTTTTTCACTGCTTTCAACTCTTGGCTTCTGGTCTCTCTGCAGCATGTCTTCTCTACTTGTCAGGCTGACAGGAGGATCATGTTCAGTAAGAGACTTAGCGTATAAAGGTAAAGGAGGTGCTGGCTTTTCATTTGTTTCTGGTCTGTCCTGTGTGCTGTCAGAGCTACTTCTCCCGTGGAGGAGCGCCGTTCATCGGGATGATCGTGAGCCCGTATAACCCCACCAACTCCTCCCCGGTGTCCCAGACCACCTGCCTGGTGGTGAGCGAAGAGGAGGGACCAGCAGGCACTCAGAGTATGTATATGTCACATCAGTCACCGTATCCACCTCATTCAAATACATGTTCACTGCAAAATGTCTTGTTTGCCTCTCCTGTCAATGTGTAGTTTACCAAAAAAGACCAATCTCCTTTGACATTCCCTGATTGGTGAACAGTGTCCGAACATGAGCCCACGCTGCTTCCAAAAAAATAGTTTACACTATTGAGTATTAAGGCCTCCATTGAGGATATGCTCGGTAGTTTGAGTGCAGCTGACAAAATAGAATTTGTCAGCTGGGTCCTGTTTGCACTGTATGTATCTTACAACAACATTTTCATGCATGTTTATATAACTGCTGTGTATCTTTGTGTGTTTCAGGGCTGCCGTACAGGTTTGAGCTGCAGCACTCCTCTGAGAGGCCGAACTGGGAGGAGGTGATTAGGAGAGCCGAATGGGTCGTGCAGAAGTACAGGCAAACACCCGGGTCAGTCTGTGGCCGACTACGGAGGGAGGGATGGGTCAAAACATGGCAGGACATTGAAACTATAATCATTTGTAATTGATAGTTTAGTTTAGGTTGAATGTTCTATGAAAATTAAATACCGTAGATTTAGATAGATAGATAGATAGATACTTTATTGATCCTCAAGGGGAAATTCAAGGGTCTCAGTAGCATACAGAAATAACACACAACATGCACTTACAGCAGAAATGGTAAACATAAGTATAAGGATAAACATATAACTAAACTCCACTGTACAATAAAGACAGTAGAAGATAAGACAGATAAGAAAACTAACAATACTAAATACACTATATAAGTTAAATTAAGAAAGTCCAATGTGCTTGAGGGTGATCAAGCATAAGGCGCTTTGTAGTGACAGGGCGGGACTGGTGAGGTGCTAAAGGGAGTGAGTGTCATGGTGAAGGTGCAAACAGTAGTCCAACCATAGTCCTTAGTTATGTGTGCCTGGCAAGGTGCTCAAGAGAGTGAGTGTCATGGTGGAGGTGCAAAAAGTAGTCCAACATTAGTCCAACAGTGCAAGAGTAAGGTCTAGAGACCAACATAAATAATATAGACAAATAGGAGAGTAAAGTGTAATGTAGACAAGGTAAAATAAAAAAACTATTTCAGTGCAAGAACAGGTTGCTACCGAGAAAACCAGCCATGCAACTTCAAGAACAGCGGCCCGACAAATCTCGCGAGAATCGTGAAACATTACCTTGTCAGTAGATATAGCTCTTGGAGATTCCACATCAAAAGCATTTTCATTGTGTACTGGGGGGATAAGTCACGAGAAGTTTGCTATTTACAACAGCAGAGTAAAATATAAATATATCGCAACTCTAGAGGGAGCTCTATGTTCGCCAAAAATACCTAAACCTGCATAGTGTACATAGTGTAATTTATTTTTTTTTTTTAACATTCTTCTCCAAGATATGTATGCATTCTTTACATAGGATTTATTATATTTGGACCTTTTGGAGCACAAAATCAATTGTATGCATGTTATTGTACTTAATCGTAATTTTTCTTTGTTTTGTAGGAGTGTACCTTTAGACAGGATCTTCCACAGAGACTCTCAGCTCACTTGCTTAGAAAAGGTAAACGACTGAGAATTTCAGATGTCGGCTTAAACAAGGTGTATACTTGATGGCTACTCACAGACACTTCATTATTTGACAGCGCGTATATGCTGTCAAATAAGTTGTAAGACTTTGTCCTGTGGATTGTTTCATGGTGTGGAGTCCTCATGTTGGCTATGTGATCTTCCCTCAGATGCTTGCATCAATGAAGACCTATCTGGAGCTCTTACCAGCGGTTGAAGTCAATACGTTCTTGGTACAGATTGAGACTCTTTTTATCACTCAGTTTACCAGTGGAAGTGAGGGAAATGATGGTGGAGACGATAGCAGCAGTGCTGCTGTTTTCTTGGATGAACCAGTGATGCAGGATCATGTCTATACCCTCTCATCCCCCCGGCAAGTCAAAGATGATGACATTTCCTATGCTGAGGAAGTGTTAGAGGAAGGATCAGACCCGAATCTCCCAGACTATGGCAACCAATGCAATACAGTGACATCTTGATCAACAGGTTCTGTCAGTGAAACGCTATATTGAAGCTTGTGAACAACTTCACCGTACTTCATTAATGTGCGACCAGTTTCCAGATCAGATTTTCATATAGCAGCTAAGTGAAGTATATAACAGTATTATTATTTTTTTGTCCCTCAACGCAATGATTCGGATGAATATTTTACATTTTAAACTGGATAGCTATGTTGTAGCATAATATGTATGCAATTTTAAGTGACATCACCAATGTGGTTTATAACAAATATAATAGATAGTATAGTTAAACTGAAATAATGTATTCTGTACACTGTATGAAATAAAACTGGAATAGTTCATGGCAATGTGCCGGTGTCTGCATATTTCTCTTCAAAATGTTAGGGCGAAAGGCAGAGGGAACTTTAGAAAATGCGGAACCAATGTGTTTGACCTTGATTACAGCGGAATGTTTTTGTGGACACACTAATATTCATGCTGGAGCAGCTTTAGACAGTTTGCCAGATAAGTTTTGATAAGGTCACAGTGGAAATGACCGCACACAGTAGGTATGACTTTTGCTCATTTTAAGGAGTAGTTTTTGACGAGGATGTCTAGAACTTGTAATTCTAATGGACCGCGGGGCACCTACCTAGCTTGCTAACCTGAATGTTAGGAGAAGTTGTATGAGATTGCGTCGGAGTCTATCCTGACTTGTCTTGCTGTGCTAATCAAGGCAATGTCCGTATCAGTCCGTAAGTGAAGACTCGATTACCGTATCAAGGAGAATGTTTCTGTGCATACATTTTTTGAAGATGGAAATGTTTTGTTTAAATATATGTTATTGGAACTATATTACCTTGAGCTTAGGCTGCAATACTAGTCTCCTCTCGTAGCGCTAAGGTAAATTCACCAGATACATTTCTTTCCCCAGAGCACATACCAAAGGTCTGTTCAAGGGATAACGTTCTTAGATAATTTTGAAGAAACTAGCTTTGTGGTAGGCCTATTTGTCCAAGGCTACATTTCAGTTGTCCGGAAAACTAGAATGGAGTTAATGTGCGTGCGTTTCGTAAGACAGAACTTTTTGCGTTCTCTTCCAACCAACAGCCAAGCTTTTATTCTTAAATCGCTTAGATGGTATTGTGTTGGTAGAGGCGAGCTACAGAAATGCTGTAGGCCTACCCCGTGTTTAGAGAGTGTTCACGGATCTCGGAGCATTCGGGTGTTTGGAAAGAAAAACAAAACCTGTCAACCTTCAAGAGAGCTGACAAGCCCGAACCAGTGTCTCAACGCAAGGACAAGCCTCAACACTTTTGGCAGCCATCGGTTAAAAGGGAATTTCAACATCGTCTCTACCGTCACCTTACCGAAACAGTTTTTCCATACCTCTGGGCGTCTACAAGCTTTACCTGCTCCGCTTCTGTGGCTTGTGTTAAAGCCAATTCAAAAGCTCCTGGCCATTATACTAGGCAGGTAAGACCACACTCGAGTAAAGGGTTCTGTTGTTTGTTTTTGTGACTGTTAGAAATCATTGGCATCTTGTTTGTGGCTCTCAATATAGGTTGTGAAAGATTTTAATTGTCAAAGGATCTTCTCACTCCTACACAGCATCTGAACAAGAGCACTTATTGTGAATACCAAGATTAGGGATTTTGTGGATTTGCGTCAGGTCCCACAGAGGTGTCAATACTGTGATCACACTACTCTTTCAGGAGCCTCAGGAAGTGGTGGATAGCACTTCCTCCCAACAAGCAGCAGCTTCTGCGTGAGACGGCATGGCGACGAAGGTGGCACCTGGCAGCCGGAGCAGCAGGACTGCTGGTTGTCATGGCGATCTTCCTGCTCACACACCTGGATGAGTCACCGGTGACTGGACGCACCAGACTGCTTGTGTTCAGCAGGGAGAACTTCTTGGAGCTGGCCAACTTGACTGCAGAACAGGTGAAATCATATCGGGGCAGACATGGTATCATATCATGCAGTCATGGTACTCAAGCGTTGTGTACATATGAATTACATTATTCTTTGTTTGGTTTGTCACTGATCTAGATATTTCTCTATTAGTTTGTCTGTATTATTATGTCGTGGCGTCGTCAGACTGTGGGAAATTTCAGGCCAAGGAATCTTCAGATTAATCTTAAATGTACCTCACTTTTGTACCCTCATCTCTTTTCCCCACCTTAACTCTTCTCCTCTAACCTCCCCTCTGCCCATCAGCACATGGAGGAGTTTAAGGACATCATCATCTCCCCAAAAGACCCCAGGCACCAGGTGGTGGAACGGGTGGTGCAACACCTGGCTGAAAGGAACCAGGACATTGCTGAGATCTCCACTGTACCCTGGAGCGTCCACGTGGTGGACAGTCCCACCATGAATGCCTTTGTGCTACCGGTAGGACCTACAGACGTGCCACTTTAGAACATTACATTTTGTTCACTGATTAGAGAATGGAATTTACAATTTGATTTTATATAATCAAAATGGTAACACATGGTTCATCCATTGAAGTTGAGGAAACAGGGTTGATAAGGAATCTTTGTACAATTCAGAGCGTGACTAATAGTTTAGCCAATCATGGATACTCACTGATTGAAATGACATGTCTCAAATAGTCAGTATTGTGATATGTGTAAAACAGAACGGGAAGGTGTTCATCTTCACGGGGATGCTGGAGGCAGTGGCAGACATTCATCAGCTGACCTTTATTCTGGGACATGAGATGGCCCATGCCCTCATCGGACACTCTGTAAGTGGAACTACATACTGGGACTAAACAATTTAAAGTCATGTCTAGACCTGTGACGATAATTACACTATCGACTTACCGCACGATAAATGAAACTATCGACAATAACTTTTGCAGACCTCAATATTGCGTAATTTGTTTTCAACATACTTGTACATTTGTGTTTAAAAGTCGTGTCCTAAAATATTACAATGACTAACCTAAAGGCCTGAGTGTACTTATGCGGATACTGGTCATCGTCGTGCGCCTCAGTGTCTCTAAAGTGTTTTCCTTTAGTTGTTGCAGATATGCACAAGCTGAGTGCCATTGGTGTTTGAGATAGTATCTCCGCATCCTGCAAATCTACAAATCTTCTCTCTACCCCTTCATAACCAATTTACTCCTCGATCTTCCTCTCATTTGCTTAGCCAGTAGTTTGCAGTCATCTCAGGATGTCTGTGACCCATTTGCATGCACGTCTCTGCTAAAGGCATATTTAGCATAGATTATGAGGCAATAGTTGAAAACTTGCATACACAGTCCTATGTTTTCAGTCTCTGACAGAAGCAAGGAAGCATGGCAATACAACATTTTTAAGTAAGCTAACTCATCTGAAACATCACCGTCACATCCAGTTTTCTGAGCTGGGGACAGAAAAATGCTGCTGCAGAGGCCCTGTAATTACATTATTGAGTTAACTATTTTTGCTGGACAATATTGTCACCGTGACAGGCCTACAGTAGTCATGTAGGCCTCTCTTAAATACCAAATACCAATATGTAGATGTTGGAATTTGTGACCTCCTCAAAAAACAGAAAGCACATTGCAAATACACTGTGCTTTTCAATGCAGTTTTATATCTCGAAGACAACATTTCTATTAACTGTGTTCACTTGTCATTGTTACATTCCCTGTGTTCACTTGTCATTGTTACATTCCCTTATTTTTTAAAAAAAATATATATTTATACTGTAAATTATTAGCCTGGGAGATTGGTCTTGCAAAACCTACAGATAAAGATGTTAAAAAGCACTGGCCCAGGAAATAATAATGAGTCCTCATCAGATTTAATTCACTTCAGTGATCTTTAGTGCCGTGTCCAGCCTGCTTAATGTCAGCCTTTACTGGGTCTCAGAGGATCAGAGGGTCATGAAATTGAAACTATGGTCCATCTGTCTTTTGGCAGTGGAATAGAGACATTTTGTATTGTGAATTAGTACTGATGCTTCACATACTATAGTGAAGGTTTCAGTTACAGTGTGATTGTCCACTCTTAGGCACATGTTATTGTGCAGTAATTGTGCCAAGTAGTTCCTCTAATTGTGCTGAAACTGTAGTCTCGGAGTCTAATGTGGTAAATTGTCTTGGCGGTTTGCCGGTTAATGGGGCATGTGCATGATGACTTTCAGGGATCACGGGTCATCTCTCTAGAGCTTCTCTAGAGAGAGAAATTTTGCCTGATTTATAGTGAGAATTTTGTCATTTTGAGATTTAGAAATAACAAAATAATGGAAATGTAACCTATTAAAGGTCAGTTGCCTGAATTCCTGAATTCCTACATGTACTCCAATTTTAAGTGCCTTATAAAATGCCTTCACAAAGAGTATGTCTACGTGTCCTCCAGTGCAGTAATAATTATGACCGCCGCACAGCGGAGCGGCGGTCATATAGGTTTAGTCAAATTTTTATTTTTTTTATTATTATTTTTTATTTTTTATTTTTCGCATGTCCAAATTTCCGTCAAGGATTCCCGGGACACTGAAAGACCGGGGTAGACAAAACTTGGTGGGCATGTAACCCCATATGGATAGCATGGAACGATCGTTTTTCTTTTTGATCTGTAGCCCCCTCGCTGGACTGCACCCCCGAAAGGAGGGTAGGGCAGACACAGTTTTCTGTGAATATCTCGAGAACCGTAAGGTTTAGGAGGACCATTTTTTTTTGTACGTTGATCTCAAGGGGCCATGTCAACCCATTCCATAACCACTCATTTCATGTATAGCGCCACCTAGTTAAACACAAAAAAAGTAAAAATGAGGTAATCGCAGGTATCTGTGACCTAACATAGTCAAAACTGCACGAAATTGGAAGTGTAGGATCATTATGAGACCCTCTGAATGCACGCCAAGTTTCGTGGAATTCCGTTCATGGGGGCCACACAATAAATTAATTTATGTTACTATACACCAACTGGCCTGTAGGTGGCTGGAGACCGTTTTCTGTGAATATCTCGAGAACCGTAGGGCCTAGGAGGTCCACCTTTTTTTTGTATGTTGGTCTTAAGGGGGCATGCCAACCCATCCCATTACCACTTATTTCATGTATAGCCACCTAGTTAAAAATTAAAAAAAAAGCAAAAATGAGGTGTTTTCATCACAATATCTCTGGCTGACATGGTCAAAACTGCAATTTAAATTGAAAGTGTAGGATCATTATGACACCCTCCTAATGCATGCCAAGTTTTGTGAACTTTTCGTTCATGGGGGCCTTACAATAAAATAATTTATGTGTACATTTAGTGACCGTGACACCAACAAGGATTCCCCGGACACTGAAAGACCGGGTACACGAAACTTGGTGGGCATGTAACCCTACATGGATAGCATGGAACCATCGTTTTCGTTTTGATCTGTAGCCCCCGCTGTACTGGACCCCCCGAAAGGAGGGTAGGGCAGACACGGTTTTCTGTGAATATCTTGAGAACCGTAGGGCCTAGGATGATTTTTTCCGTATGTTTGCCTCCAGGGGTCATGTTAACCCATTCCATGTGCACACATGTGCATAAACAGATACACACGCACACACATACATTCACAGTAATCATACGTATGACACATACTCACACAGTAGACATATGTACGCATGCATGCACATGCACAAACACACAAGCACGCACACACACACCCACACACATAAACATAAACGTGTACACGCACACATGCACACAATTCAAGAATTTCTCAGAATTATGAACAGGCAAGATGGGGGTGGGGTTGTATAAAATTAATTTTACATGTGAAATCTATGAACTAATCATATTTTGGTACTTGTTGTCTAGCAGATACCAGTGAGAATTGAGTGTGGATAATGCAATTTAGTGAGACAGTTAGAATCATATAGGCCTTTCAGCGTGATTTATTTTTGTGGAAAAAATGTGCTGGACTGGGCGGCGGTCATATTTTGTACCGCTCTGCGGTACATCTAGTTATATATATTGCTGTATTGTTGTTTCATAAGACCAGGAAAAAATGGCTTTCAGTCATTTCCCACAATCCTGTTGGTGACTCATCATGTAATTCACCTCAGAAGGCAGGGGCATCTGCTTTTAAGATTGCTCTGAGTTCTCTCTGTCCAAGGCCGCTTTGTTTATTCACTGTTTTTATGTCTTGAAGTATCTTGAGTGCAGTGTGCTCTGAGCAATCCTCTCCGGGAGTACTCGCATCCTCAGCTGAACTGAGATGTCATGCATTTTCTGTAGTCTTCCATTTGGCAGGCGTTTCCCTCTAATGATGGGATGGCCACCCTGTTTCCATGGCACTCCCTGGATCCTCACACGAGCATCAGCGCATCTTTTATGCGGTCATTTAAAACTGTTTAATCTCGGCTGATGCCTCGCGTCAGCCTTCCTGTCGGAGGCTAGCTTGAATTAAAATGAAGACGACACCAGCATTTTAGACAGGGTTGGTAGAAGGGGTAGCATATGCACACTGCTTGTGAATTTGAAGGAGGGTGTCATTAATTGTAGAGTCATTGCATCAGTAGGTGCGGTGACATTGGGTGTGAAACCGAGGGGCCCTGTTGCTGTGGCGGGTGGGGGGGTCAGAGATCGCTGATGTTGTTCAGGGTGGAGGCTGCAGTAGCACACGTCTGCTCCAGGGCCACTCGTGTCTGTCTGCTTTTCATCCTGTACACCTTATGGCAGGTGTATGTGCGTCAACCCCCACCACCCCCGCCCGTTCCCCTTCTCTCCTAGCAGGGTAGCACTCCGCCACTGTCGCTGTTTATGGAAATGAGGACTTGAGTCAGGCTGCATGTAGTCAGAAGTCGCAAAGTGATTCCCCTTCACATTTATTTTAGGCATTCCTGTGCCACAGCTGAACCCAGAATCCTTATATGCCAAGCAGCTACAGAGGCTAGTTGGGTCTATTTTAATTTAATTTAATTCAATTAAAAAAACTTTATTTATCCCCGAGGGGCAATTTTCTCTACGCAGGCATAGTGACATAACAAAACATATAAGGGGGGGGTGTTAGTCCCAGTCCCACATTTTTGTCCCATTCACTCAACCCAGCGAAACTTAGTAGCGAGTGTAGTGCATGCCGCCTCCTACCTGTAAGCCCCTTATGTGGACCACAAAGAACGAGTTGTTTTTTTTTTATCATCGATCATTATAAACCTGATTTGCTATGGAGCACTTGTATAATCGCTACTTAAAAACATTGTTTGCTGTGGTGCACCAAATGGCCAAAAAGGAGGACACTCTACCTAGGTCTAGACAGAGGGCTAGAAATCCTGATGAATGGTCATCTGAGACGAACAACGGCTATTAGCTAACGCTATCATTGTGGCTAAGAACCTTAGCTACATGTCAGAAAATGTATTGGATAACAGTCGGAAGAGAAAATTATAGTGCTGTTTTTAAGTTACATGGTATAACCGCATTTATGTTTCACAAATACACCAACAATCAAGTTAGCATAGGGGAGGTTAACATTATTTTTACTGTTGGACGTAACATTAGGCTGGAAAGACAATACTGGAAATTTAGATAAGGGATCACTATTTGACTGTCCTTTACTTAATTTAAAAATAATTATCGGCTGTCATTAACACAGATACCGATGGATTGGCAAATAGCTAATATCGGCAGATAATATCGGCACACCAATTTATCGGTCGGGCTCTACTCTGTATGTCCAACATTCTCCTCTAATACTCAGTGTCATTGATGTATGGAGTGCACAGACATTAATGTCACATGGTGTTTAAAATTGCTGTGCAGCTGAATGACGCTGCAGGTTTAGGGTTTTATGAAGAAGCTGACGTTTTTATCTGTAGTTGAATCAAGGCTGACAGTCACAGGATTCAGAATTTGGGCAGCCGTGGCCTACTGGTTAGCGCTTCGGACTTGTAACCGGAGGGTTGCCGGTAGTGATGGGCAAATGAAGCTTTGGTGAACCACTGAACCACAGCAGTGTGAACCTAACGACACTAGCTGAAAAGCAAAAAGATGGCCGCCACACATACATTTTTCAACATAAAAGTCCTTAGCAAACCAATATTTTTGGTTACCTATACTGGTTTGGGTAAGGACTTTTATGTTGAAAAATCTACATGTGGCAGCCATATTGGATTTTTTCATTAGTGTTGCTAGCTTCACACTGCTGTGGTTTAGTGGTTCACCAAAGCTTCATTTGCCCATCACTAGTTGCCGGTTTGAACCCCAACCAGTAGGCACGGCTGAAGTGCCCTTGAGCAAGGCACCTAACCCCTCACTGCTCCCGAGCGCCGCTGATGTTGCAGGCAGCTCACTGCGCTGGGATTAGTGTGTGCTTCACCTCACTGTGTGTTCACTGTGTGCTGAGTGTGTTTCACTAATTCACGGATTGGGATAAATGCAGAGACCAAATTTCCCTCACAGGATCAAAAGAGTATATATACTTATATACATCCAGTATAGATTTCACCACCAGGCCGACTAGAGTAGATTGAAAGTGATATCTGTGTGTCTGCTCTGCATTATGCAAAATAATGGCAAATGGCTTACACTGATGTGTGTTCAAGCACTTTCATGTTGTGTATGGCTTTCTCTGAGGAGAGGGGTTTGTAACTTACCTGTTGTTATGTTTAGCGGAGAATATATGACTATGGTCCAGGGCTAATTAGGAACAGCCATGGTCCCTAATGATTTATGTAATATTTTGGTTTTGATGAAGCACTTTTCAAAGATGGAAACATAGCCTTTGGGATTTTGAAACTCCTGTTCCTTGAAGTGTGTAGAGAAGCAAGTCTGGGGTTAGTAGGACAGGCGAGATTGCATCTGACTATAGCAATACTCTTGAAATATATCCTTCTCACCCCCTTTCATTTTCTACTTCTTATTTTCGCTCTGCACCACCCCTCCCCCCTTCTCTCACTCTGAAATAAAAAAAAATAGCTTTAATAGCATGGCTACAACTATGTGACAAATAGGGTGTTTTAACAAAATGTGTTTATTTTATGAATTTATCATTTTATATACCGGTAATACATGTTTGTACAACATATTCTCTCTGTTTTTTTTCTTTCTTTTTTCTTTCTTTCTTTCTTTTCTTTTGTTGTTTGGTTTTAACCAAAGCGAAAGCGACTTACAACATGGTAAACAGTTTAATGCTTTTTAAAACAATTTTCTCAACAATTCTCGAATCATTTAAATCAATTTAAAAGGTAGAGTACAATAAATATTCTCTGTGTCTCTGAAACACATGACTATTTATACAAAATGTATTTGAATTAATTGTCCATCTTCTCTCTGTCTCTCTCGGTCCCAGGCGGAGCAGGCCAGCATGTCCCATGTGGTGGACTTCCTGTCCCTGATCCTGCTGACTGCCATCTGGGCCGTGTGTCCACGGGACAGCCTGGCTGCGCTGGGCCATTGGATCCAGGGCAAGCTTGTGCAGGTGAGGTCCATTGGGCCTCCCCTCTGGAAACCAGGCAACAGTGTGTGTGTATCAGTGTATGTTTGTGTATGTGCGTCTCTGTGCGTGCATGTGCTGAGCTGTCTGTTTTCACTGAGCACGCACTCACTTCTTAAAGAAGTATTAATCTGATCACTCATTGCCGTATTCCCTTTTATGGATGACCATCTCACAAGCCCACTTTCTCTTCCCCTAAAATGACCAGGGGCCTCATGGACAAAGCTTGCGTAAGCACAAAAATTCTGCGTACGCCACTTCTCACGCTCACGTCCGGATGTACGAAGACTGACTTGAACGTGAGAATGTGCGGTCCTCCACGCAAACTTCATGTCTGGCGTACGCACATTTCCAATGTGTATCGTCAGTTGGCGACACTTAGAGGCAATGCAGCGCAACAACATTAGCTGATCGCGAGTCTAGGCCTTTATTTGCACAGTATATTGTGAAACGTGGCTTATTAACAATGATAACACTTCGAAAGTAGGTCAATGTTTCTATATAAATGGACATGCAACATGCTCAAATTCTACTAAGTTATATGCAACAACCTATCTATAATAACAACTGTAGACTTGTGAAACCTATAGCCTACACATAGAATAGAATGGAATGTAATGTGAAACCTATAGCCTACACATAGAATCGATAGGCTGACTAATAAGCGCGGATATAAGCTATTTCCCTTAGTGTGATTGACTGCATAGGATACTTCGAGTAAGCATTCACATTATTATTGTCACACGTGTGCAAATATAGGGATATGATCCAGAAATTGTAATGTTGTGGCGATGTGGCCTGGATCAACTTTGTTTATTCCACCTCGAGTGCGCGATGCGTGTTGGCCTACTTGGACACGATTGATTTCATGTTTTTTTAATTAATGCAGTTTGTGTTGTAATGGTTCAAATGCATCAAACCCAGTTATGCAAACCCTGTCACCTACATGCAGACTGACCAATAATTCTGCCACAGTCTCTGACCCTATAGTGCTACTTTTTGCCTTTTGTTATTAATTACAGATGAGAAAGACGTAAGATTCTTGCCATTTCGTCGGATAAACACTTCTACCTCGCATTCGCTGGAGATCAACTTTTTTTTTATTAATTTGATGATTGCAATTATTAAACTTTGGAGCAGGTTCGAGTATGAATGGATTCACAAATGAGTTTTCATTGTTATTAATATTGCGGGATAAGCCATTTTGTCTTAGCAGAGGTCTGCGCTCTCGAGTGGCCTTCTAGTTAGCATATTAAAATGAGTGTGATTGAGGGAGGAGAGAGGGTGGAGTGTACTGCTCGTGCATGTACGCTTAATTTCACGTTAATTGGGATGTACAAAGAAAGGCTGCGTGGAATGCTGCGTACGCACAGTTTCATACATCAGGATTTTTTTGTGCGTACGCTACTTTTCAGGTTTGCACGTACGCAATGTTTTAGTATGAAATCCATGCAAGTCTTTGTACATGAGGCCCCTGGTTTCTAATGCATGAGGGATGTAAATGTCCAAAAGGAGATGACCATGCACTTTTGCTAATTATGATAGAGTAAGGAATGTGTGAGCGTCGGGCTTTAATCTAGCAGCCCCTGTTGCATGGGGGTCAATCTGGAGCAGGAGGCAATAATGGGATCAGGGGACTCTTGAACCCTCTAATGTGCTTCCTGCAAATGGCCCCACTACCTATGATACGGCCCAGGCATGTGTGGATAGTCACAATCAAAGATTTTAGAGCGCTTGAAAATCTTTGGTCATTATCAGCTTTTGCATCTTTTAAAAATGGTAGAGGATGAAAGAAATCTGGCATGACCTCAGAATCTACGCCACCTTCAGTCAGAAAGGGATTGTGGGATGTTTATCTAGTTATGGGTTGCGTTTAGTATTTAGTGCAAAATAGCTGTCTAGTGCGTCAGACAGTACAGGCGTTTTATTATTGTTTTTGTGTTAAACCTGCAGTCACTAACACTCTCTGGTATCGATCTCGGGGTGTTTGACATACATCAAGCGCTGAGTAAAATTGAGTTACTGCACAGTCCGCCGATTTCTCAAGCGTCTCAACGTTACGAATAATAAAGTCCTCGGCTCGCCGTTACAAAGCGAACTATTCTTCCCAGGCTTTTCAGGCTGGCAGGTTTCCTCTTTAAGAAGAACTGCTTCGCTGTCACATATTCTTGTTTTTTAGAAAATTAGGTAGCGTAGGCAATATCTCAGTGAAGACAGGCTTTCAAATGAAGCAGAAAAATGGTTGTGTGCCAATTTTTTCAGGAACTGAGTTTTTGAAATGGAACACTTTGTAAAAGTCTATTCCATTTGTTATCTCTCTGCCATTCTCTTGGCTCTCATCTCTCTGGGTGATGTCTTTCTCCATGTGTCCTTCTCATACGTCTGTTTGTGTGTGTGTGTGTTCCAGTTCATGTTTGATCGGCCGTACAGCAGGAAGCTGGAGGCGGAGGCGGACCAGGTCGGACTGCAGCTGGCTGCCAAGGTAACGTGCTGCCGCCGCCACTGTCACCACGGTGATGCTGATGCTGTCTCAACTAGCGGTTTCCTGTGTCTCCTGTGGCACTCCGACACAGGGCCTTTGTCTCTCAGGGCCACCTGTTGCTTTCAGCTGGCAAAAGTCCCTGTGGCACAGTGAATTAGACTCAATTGTAATTCCTCACAGTGATGACTCACTCTATAGCATTGTGGGTCCATTGTGTGCTATTGTTTGAAGAAGCACACCTGTGTTGCGGTCCTCTGTGTGTCTGCTCTGTGTATGACAAGAGTGACTGTTGCACAATGAAAGCAGTTTGTCCAGTCTAATGGGGTTTAGGCCTAGAAAGTCTCTTAGGCAGCTCATATATATTTCCAGTGGAGCATCACCTGTGTTGTAGCGGTTATTCTTTTAGTGTACCTTTTGTTTGCACGGACCCAGTTGGGTGTTGCACTCAGTGAATGAGCAAGTTAAGATGCTGAAGGATTTATGTGTGTGTCAAATAAAAGTTAAATAAAGAGTTACCCTGTTGGGCATAACGTAAGTACGACTTTCAGTGTCCGAGTGAACACAATGGGAGTAGAATATATGCAGAAGATGCAGTTACAACACAGCTGATGTTCCACTGTAAATATATGAGCTGGCTAAATAGCCTTCTGTGCATAAACCACATTCTACACAAACCTGGTTGAAATGATTGTTATTAAAAGGCTCATGGACAGCAAGGGTCAGACTGCCTTGTCAGGGGAAGATGGAAAACAAGCAATGTTAGGAGGGAGGGGAGATGGTGCAAGACTTGGAACCCCTGTGTTAGATCAAGACAATGTGAGATTATGTCCATTACATTTCATTAACAAGCTTAAGGGACATGGATGCATAGAGGACGAATAGTGAAAAAAAATTAGACAAAGACATACATTGAACACGTACATTAATGAGATAACACTGCTGAAGTGCCTCATTCTGCCATTCTGTTCCATTGACATTGGTGATCATTTTCCCGAGGTGCCACTAGGTGGCAATGTTGACAAGCGTTTTCAAAGCTCCTGCTGCCTGGTGCTCTTCCTCCGTTTGGCTTGAGCTGATGGAGATTCAGTGGGGAGAAGCGGGTCAGTGTTTTCAGATGTGTCTGGTGGAGAGAGGGAGAGAGATGCCCTCAGTCAGTCAGTGTGTGTGAGAGGGATAGAGAGAATGCAAGAGAGGGAGAGAGAGAGAGAGAGAGAGAGAGAGAGAGAGAGAAAAGAAAGAAAGAAAGAAAGAGAGAGCTCCTGCTGTAACACATGCTCAGAGAGGCCCACATCACATGTGGAGCTGAGTGAAGGACACAGAGGCGGTTACCTAGACAACGGTTCTGGAGACCTGCAGTGGTAAGTGGCACAGTGGAATGTGACCCGTTTTGGTGGAAGCCCAGTGTAATTGGGAGTGCTTGGCCTAATTCAGGGTACTGGAACAGTCCTGTGCCGTGTGAGATGTAAACTGCCTGCGGGGGTGCATGAGATGTAGGCTGTTGTCCTGGATACTGAAGAGCACTCAAACCTGTGACTAAAGGAGCCATTTGCCATAAATGTGTACCACTGCTTTGCTTATGGCCTGTTTACTTGCAGAGAGACTCCCGTATGACCCCAGTAGACTACATGAAATATGGCGACGTAAGTGCATCATCCATTTTAGTTTTAGGGTGTCAGCTCAGGTGAACGTATTCCTATATGGATCTCCCACTGGCTACTCTCTTTCAGGATGCCCATCTGTCTGCCTGCTCTCTCTCTCTCTCTCTCTCTCTCTCTCTCCATATTTCACTGTTCTCTCCATCATTGTTTCCCTTTCTCTCCTCCTTCATGTTCTCATTTTTCCATCCCTCATATTTTTCTCTCCTTTTTTCTTTACTTTCTTTCTTTCTCTGCCTCCTCCCTCCCTCATCTACATCTCTCTCTCCCGTAGGCGTGTGCGGACGTGCGGGCCGGGCCAGTGTTCTGGCAGCAGATGGAGATCTCGGATCAGCTGCGGGGCGAGTCCACCGTGCCCGAGTGGCTCTCCACCCACCCGTCCCACCGGAACCGGGTCAACCAACTGGACCGCCTCATCCCTCAGGTACACACACACACACACACATACATACACACACTGCTCCCCACTCCACACAGGCCTGCTGCTGCAGCTCATTAACCCTACATCCTCTGGAACAGCAACCAACTCAACCCTCCCCCCCCCACACACACACACACACACACACACACACACACACACACACACACACACACAGCATGCACACCCACGCATACACACACCCTGAGTCTGGCGGGGATGCTCGTCTAGACGTTGGCAGCACAGCTTGTCTGGGCTGGGCTAGGCGAGCGGTGAGCTGGTGGGACTGTGGGTCGGAAGTTGTTTTGACTGCGGGTTAGAGCCGGAGAGCGGTTAACGGGAGGACGGGAGACGGTGGTGCTTTAAAGAGCAGCTGTTAAGTTAGCGCTGCAGAGGCAGGCTTAGCGTAACGAGATGCCAGGAGACCGCTCGGTTTTACTGCTAATGGAGACCTGTGGCAGTGAAGGCAGAGTGGTGTATACACACACACACACACACACATACACATACACTCAAACACACACTCACTTCCTCAGACAGAAACTGGCACACATACAAATGAACACACACATACTGTCCGTTCCTTTCAGGTAAGTTGTCAGGGTACAATGAAGCAGCTGTAGAGTCAGGAAGTGCATCGTAAAGAGAGAAGCTGGAGGCTAGGTAGGGAGGGTCTTCTGGGAGAGAGAGAGAGTGTGGAGCCACAGGCTGCACGTCCAGTCGCCCAGGCTCCTAGTGACCAACAATGGGCAACCCTGCTCGTTATAAACAGCCGCATCTCCTCAATAATTCACAGGACATTTGTATTGGCCGTCACGGAAGACCGATTAAGCCATTAGCCGCACAGCGGACTCGACGCCGGAGAGGAAGTTGGCTAGTCAAGAGGGACGAGAGTGAGACACGTTTGGCCCCTATTGGCGTCGGCAGTCCTGAGACACACACCCCCCCCTTCCCCCTCTCCCCCCAACACACCCCTCTCAACGGAACGTGTGCTCAGTAGCCCCCAGCATCGGCTACCAGACCAGACGGCCTAATGGTATCTGTGTCAGGAGACTGCGCTAAGCACTCCTCCAATTCAATCTTTTTTGGTTTCCTGCTAAGCGCGTGCAGCGCTGTGATTGCATCATCCAGAGCTGCTTGCGCACACTCTAGTTGAAGAAGACATTACCTCAGATGGAATCATCTTCCAGCTAGTGCTAATTAGGCTAAACATTTGCGCTTTCTCGGCCTCACAGATCTGGCTGTAATGTAATAAAGAGTTCTTGCATTAGTGGTTTGCCGATTGATCTCCACAGCAGCAATATTCTTCACTTTTGTTCCCTCCTCCTCTCCTCCCCCCCTTCTTTCCCTCCTCTCACTCCTTCTCTTTGGTCTCACTTCCTTCTCTAGTCTATTTTGTTTTTACGTTCTGCATGAAGCTTTTTACTGTGATTGTGAGTACAACACCACAGGCCCCCTCTGCCTTTACACCGTTTTGTTATGGCGTCGTATCTTTGGATGCCTCTGGCATATTTCCCTTCGCTGCAGCACATACCATTTAGTTAAAGGTAGCATTTTGTCTCTATGGTAGAAAAGATCACCAGAACTTAAACTCATCAGGACTGAAGGGCAGCAGTAAAGAACATGGCCACGCTCCAAAGGAGCTGTCATTTATGCGTGTGTGTGTATGTGTATGTGTGTGTCTCTGTGGTTGAGTATGTGTGTGTGTGTAGTTGTGTTTGTGTGTATTTGTCACACACAGGGGCTCACTTAACCTTGAACATGAACTTTAAGCTGCAGAAAGGAATCCTGCCTCCTTGCTGGCAGTTAGGTGCATCAAACGCAGGGGGAACAGATGGCGAAAGAACTAATTGTTCATCAACTGTGTGTCTGTGTGTGTGACTGCCCTGGTGTGTGTGTGTGTGTGTGTGTGTTTGTTTGTTACTGCCTGTGTATCTGCCTTTCTCAGTTATCAGCATACACCCTTAGGACAACTTTTCTAATTCCAATGTGAACCACTTTCACTGTCTAATTTCTGAGAGCCTCTTTAACCCAGAGCATGCCTCTGTTTAGCGGTGCCAATTAACATGGCTAGTGCACAGCCATCATTCGCCACACACATACACACCCATACACACACCCTCACCTCGCCTGTTAAATATCCAGTTTGAAAGCCAACAGGAAGAGACGTTTTTCACCCCTTCCCCACGGGGGGCCTTTTTGACTTTGGCTCAGACCATCTTCCTCGACCTCTTTGTGCGCGGTGTTTCAGGCCTTTGCGTCAGCTGGATGGATCTCTCTGGAAAAATCCTCACACGTATCGACATGCAAATGGCTTTTAAGGCCGAGGCCGAACAGCAGCAGTGAGTGGCGGCCTGCGGTGTGCTGGAGTGGAATTGATGTGTGTGTGTGTGCTGGTGGGCAGAGGAAGGGCAAGGGGGAGGAGGAGGAGGAGGAGGAAAGGCGAATGCGGTTGTGCCTCACGCCTTGGAAAGTTACAGTCTGACGGGTTAGAGTAATGTTGTCAAATAAGCCATTACTTCAATTCATCGTGTTTCCTTACTCTCTGACAACATATGGTGATCATTTTTGGAATGGTTACAGTTTATTTTCCATTATTTGCTACATACTGGACCTTTTAAAAACAAAATATACAAAAATGAATCTCAATATCCTCCATAATCTCAGGATGTGCTGTTTACCTGAGATTACCTGATGACACACATAGTTGTGTGTGTGTCTGTCTGTGTTTGTGTGTGCCAGTCTCTCTCTCTTTCTCTCTCTCTCTCTGGATCTATGGATCTCTGTGTGTATGTGTATGTTTGTGTATATGAGCTTGTGTTACTGTGTGTATGTTTGTAAGGTCTGTCTCTGTGTGGATGTGTGTTTTTTTAGTGTGGCCAGGTTGAAGTGAAATAGCTGTATATGTCTCCTGTCTGGGTGGCTGTTGTAATAATAGTTGAATGAGAGCAGCTTTAATAAAGAGCTGTTGACTTACGCGGTGTATTTCTGTGCCATGGAAACGACCCTGATGATCTCATCTTCAAACACACACTTGCTTCTTTGGTCTCATTACATGCTGGACAAAATCAGAAACGTCTGTCGAAGAAAATCCTTTCACATCATCTCTCTCTCTCTCTCTTTCTCTCTCTCTGTCTCACCATTTCTATCTATTGCCTCAGTCCCCTGTCATGAATGTCAATCAGGTGGGATAGGTCCGTGGAGGTCAGTGAATATAACCACAGACCTGACCTCAGTGACCCACATTAAGCCATTCACACTCACAAAGCATGTGAAAGAAGAGGTCTAAAGGGAGACGTTTTGAGAATAGATGAGAGAAGGGGGAGTGGTCATGACAGCCCCGTGCTGTCTAACCTGCTGATTCTAATATACGGAGGGTGTTCAATGACTCCTCCATGCAGCACAGCTGGCAAAAGCACGATGCCGGTAACACCAATACCAAAGGACTGGGTTCATCCTCCAGGCAGCTCGCTAGCCGCTAAAATGCATCACCTTTTTACCTGAGTGGAGGAGCATCTGCATTCTGCACGCGTGCATGACTGCCTTGGGCTACACATTAGACAGGCTGATAAGCGGCTTCAAGGCCGACATGCCTTAATGTTGAAATGGAAGGGTGAAAGCAACTTCAATGTACAGCCACATTATGCATTAGGATGAAACACAATTTACGAGCAGATTAAGGAGCAACAGTGCTTTCAACGTGGGCAAATTTTGATGGGAAGACGACATTTTATCTATGGGAAAAATTCAATTGCGCTATTGCGTTGCATGTAATTTTAAGGAGAGTGGAAGATAAAATGTGTCATAATGTGCTTGCGAAATTACATCTTACATACATTTCACACAAATACACAAATGTACATTGATGTGATGGTTTGTGTTGGGTAATAGAGCACATGTAAATCTGTCTGCCTCAGGTGAGAGGTGAAAGGTTATCTGTCTTCTCCCATGTCACCCACAGGCTCTGGAGCTGAGGGCCAGCTGCGACTGTCCGGCGCTGCCCGCCACTGACCCGCGGGCCGTCTTCTCCGAGAGCGTCCGCCAGCTGCTAAACAGCGTGAAGGAGCGAGAGAGTGCCGAGAAGGCCAAAGAGAAGGAGGGGAAATTGTCTATCGCCTCCGGCGGTGGTGGTATCTTCCTGCCACTTCCCCATGCTCCCTCTCCCCTGGCCCCTGGGCCCCCAGGCCAGTTAGGGGGAGTGCTATCCCCCACGCCAGTCCTCTCTCAGGCCCTCCCCAGCAAGTGACACTCAGGAGAGCAGAACCATACACTGGACTTTACCATCAATAGTAACACTCGGCAGTGGTCACCAGTAGCATTGTATTTTCCCACTAATCATCAGTCTTCCTCCTCTGTTTCTCCACTGATCTGTCAGACTTGCCTTTAGCCTTTTTCCTGTTGGGAGATTACATATATGTACATGTGAATGTATCTTAAGGTCTCCTCCGGTTAGCTTAGCAGTGCAGGATGTTAGTGCTCTGGATTCTGCATGTTAGGTAACCTATATCAGAAGGCTGATATATAAACCTGGATCTGGTCTTCAGCCTGAGATGCATAACCAGGCATGGCCACAGGGACTAAGCCTTGAAATTCACACTAATATCCTTATGTGATGTGTAATGTGACAATCTCTCATTTCAGTGATGGCATAGCACAGCTGTTACTGTGTGTGTGTGTGTGTGTGTGTGTGTGTACTCTGATTTACTGTTCAGCTGTGTGTGTGTGTGTGTGTGTGTGTGTGTGCATGTGTGTGCGCATGCATGTGTGTGTGTGCGTACGTGTTAGATGGATGAGGCGTAAGTGTAAGCCTGTTTCATTAGAGTGTAAAATGAGTCGGGATGCTCTCGCGTAATGTTGACCGCATTTCGCAGCGCAATATTATCGCGTTAATAATGAAACCGCTCTAAATGTGGATGTGATTAGCCGTAATCGTCTGATTAGCATAATGGCCCCATACAGTGGGTAGCATTATGATGTGCATTATTCATCAAAGGGCCCAGGCACTTCCTTTAATGTGTGTGCTATAGGTTCCGGGCAGTGACGCAAGCAGCGCACTCTTCAAACCCAGTCTGACTCGCTCCAGCCTCGAGGACCAGATGAATTTGAGTGTTTCTCTATCAAGTGCAGAAGTCGAGGGAGCAGAAGAAAGTGGTGTGTCAGTACAGCGTGTTGGAGGCTTTTTTTTGCCAACACTGTGGTACCTCTGTTAGTAAGGAGGGAAGATGAGAAGAGTTCTCTCTCTCTCGTTCTCTCTCTCTCTCTCTCTCTCTCTCTCTGTATGTAGGTCAGGGTTTGCACCCCCTATTGTGTGCATGTGAACTTCTCCAAAGGGTCCAGGTCAAGAACATGACAAAAGGGTACTTAAAGGCAACGCACATTGATTTCAATTTCACTACTGATTTTAAATATTTTGACCTTCAGCATATTTTTGACATGGTCTCTGTGTTTTGTTTTTATTTTTGAAAGTATCATTGAGAGTGGAGGGAGGTCATTTCTATAACTCAATAGCAATATTTTGCTGTGTTGAACATCAGGGAAATAAATATTTTACTGTAAGTACCCTTCGTAGCCTTTGAGCACTATGTGTTTGTGTGTGTGCTTTCTTATTTGCACGTATAAGGAACAAGCTCTGTGTGTGAGTGTGTGTGCGAAACTGCAGTATTTCCCTTGGTGATGTGCAGTGGAGGCAGACCTGTGTGGGGTCGGAGCTGCAGTCCTCCTGTGGTCATGTGAGCGCTCTCCCTCTCCCTTCTCTCCTGCTGGTGCTGCAGCGTCTGCTTGAGGAGTAGGGAGCCTCTGTCTTTTTTCCACCTGACCAATCTTCTCCCTGTCTGTCTCCTTACGTGCCTGGCTCCTTAGCTTTCTTCCCTCCCTCTCTTCCTATTCTCTCTTTCTCTCCCTTTCCTCTCTCTCTCTCTCTCTCTCTCTCTCTCTCTCTCTCTCTCTCTCTCTCTCTCTCTCTCTCTCTCTCTCTCTCTCTCGTATTGCAGTAGCCACACTTTTCCCTGCCCTGACTCCTCCGCTGGGACTTGAGCATAAGAAACTCATTACCAGATGTGAGATTGCACAAGAAGCATCAGGCTGCCGCGCCGTCTCCTCACCGTCAATTTCCAAGCCAATTAACAACAAAAAAAGAAACAGAAAAAAAAACGGAGGGATGGAAGAACAAGGGATCGGGTGGAGACCATCCTACATCCTCCATCCTCCTCTCCATCCTACTGTTGAGGAGGAGAAGAGCCACGTGTCCATGGTCTCTCGGAACTCAATAGGGGAAATAGATGGGGTATGAAAAGCCTATTTCCTCCCATAGTTTCTAATGAAATCTCGCAATGAAATTGTCTGAAGGTATTCCCCAGTGTCGGAAGGCATTAGAGTGTCAGACACATGGGGTTTGAAATGGGCTTTGAAATAAGCCGACTAGGGCAGGCGCCATGTAGAGACAACATCGTAGCTGCACACACAAAGCAGAGGAATTAAAGTAAGACTGCTGTACAGGGATCAGGCCACTTCTGTCGACGTGAAGCATATTCTACTGCACAGTTAATGGAAAGAAGTGATCCCGGATCAGGTCCTCTACCCTGGGACTCTAAACACTGACACAGAACTAATGATATCTTTCAAAGGGGTGTTAAAACATTACATTAGGCCCTAAGGCATTCAGTCGTCTCTTATGTCTCCCCGAAGTGGATGTCACTTTTCTGACTCCAGGCCTGTGAAATAGCCTGTTATATTAAACTCCCTACTTGTTTCACTTCTTGAAGAGAGTCTGGCCTCTCTCTCATGATTGGGAAATGTTTCCAACTCTAGCATCGTAATGGGCGCATAGACTGCGTTCATTTTGAAATCATTGGTCCAGCCTTACCAATCCCATTGATTAGGGATTCCTAACCTTTACAAACTGATAATAAACTGCATCGGCAGTCAGGAAACTGTATGCAGGCCTACCTTTGCTGTACTTACATTTACACATTCTTCTGACTGCAGTTTTTTTTTAGTTTGCAGGTGTTGCTACTAGGAATTTCATGGCGGCCACGACGGCCATGTCGTTGCCTCTTGCGTTGGCCGTGAGGGCCCTTTGAAGATCAGAGGTTTACAGGCCACGGTGGCCTTGGTGCCCCCTTCTTTCAATATTCTGCTTTGCATCCTACCAATAGCGATTTTTATTTAGCCTGTGGCCTGTCAAAATAATCTTAGCATTCACAGCGCAAATTAATTTAGTCTTTTACGCAGTGGAGACAGTGACAGCGCAAGAAAGAAAGTGCGTCCAAATTCACCCATTCATCTCAGTTGAACTACTCGCGAAGTAGCCTGTTCATCACACAGACATCACAAGTATCACATGAAAGAGCTTTTTCTCAGCTTTTAAACGATGTTACCCGATAACTGCTGAGTTGAACGGTTCGCGAGAAAAGTAAATAATATAATTCAATTTAATCATACATTCTACTGAAGGTTTTGCGTCCCATGATCTCCCAATCCATTCATCTCGGTGGAATACTTCACGAACCCTTCTTTTAACACACAACAAACCAATATCAGAATAAACAGCATACCTTACTGAACACAAAGGTGTAAGCAGTCCCCTGTACAGTTAGCCGTTCCAGAGTAATCCAGTTTTGAATTTGCAGTAAATTTCGACATGCATGGATGTCTCCAAATTTGGGCTTTACGTTTTACTATGTGTTTAAATTGTTCCACATGATTTCATAACCAAATACAAAACAAATGTTACAAATATCGCCTAGATATTGGTAAATCAGAGGGCAGCTGACTGAGTTTGTGAAAGTAGCCTTAGCCTAATGAGCACAAAATGCTAAGCATGCATCTAGGCTATTTGAGTTTCTTAAAGCTGAGCTGTGGTTAAATTGTTCAATACATGATTTTATAACAGGCCAAATATAAAATAAATGTTATATATAGCCTAGATACCTGTAAATATTAGATGATCAGATGATTTACAGTTCTATGTAATATGTCATGTTTGATGTTTTTGTAATGTTTCATACAGTGATGCAGGTCTACTGCAGTGAATAGGCTAAATAAAACTTTGATCATTTTTATAGCCTACTACTGTATAGTTTACTTTGGCCTTGGTGCCCTGACATGTGGCCTTTGTGCCCCCCACCAAATATGCCCAACTGAAGGCCAAGTGGCCTTGCCCCCAGAATGGTGAAATTCCAAGCCTGCTACTACCGTTTACCACAGTCACTTTCAATTTCAAAATTATAGGTCATCCTCTCATGTCGCTAACTGGCCACTGGTCAGACTACCTGTGAAGAGCATGTCACCCTCCACTGTTGAAGTACTACTGTATAGCTGCTGTTCTAGACAGGTTATTTCAGATCCCATTTCCATTCCCACATATTTAATGAGATGTTAGCCATCTGCCCCCATATACACTACTCACAAAAAGTCAGGGATATTTGGCTTTCGGGTGAAATTTCAGGATGAACCTAAAATCCACTATAACCTTTACAGGTGAACTCAAGTGACCTTCTCTAAACGTTTGAATGCGCACGTCCAACTTTTTAACGTTTCAGTACTTTCTGTACTGAAACATTACATTTCACCTGAAAGCCATCCCTAACTTTTTGTGAGTAGTGAATGTGTGTTGTAGGTGCTTATAGACATTACCAGCATTAGCAGGCTAGCTAGCTCACTACCAAACAGATTTTTGTTATTTTTTGTCCTTAGTAGTACCAAAAGACATCTAACAATAGGGATGAAAAATGAAAAAATGCTTTAACTCTCCTTTAAGGTACCAGGATGAATAGCTCCCCTGCCTTGTTCCTGAGGAGAACATGATGATCTCCATTCATTTGAGTGTGCTGCTGTCCTCTGTTTCAGCACTTCCAAAAGGAGTGCGAGCTCAACGGCGGTTAATTGTGACAAACTTGTCCTGCCCATGCACTGGCCCCCCCAACCTGGAACCACTTGTGTCTGATTAGAGGCAGAGGAGGGAATGGCGTGGGACCGCCGAGCAGGAGGAAGAGGAGGGGAAATGGATCCTCCACCATGGCAGACTTCTAATGTTTAGACCGCATGGCCACCCCACCACCCCCCCTGAGTAGACAGCGGTGTTTGTGTTCACTCCCGCCCACTGGCGGTTACCACGGAGTCGATGGAAGGCGCCACACTGTGAGCTGCCAGGTAGGAGTAGCGCTCAAGGATGGAGCCGTTTTGTGTGTGTGTGTGTGTGTGTGCATGAATGTGTGTGAGTAAATGTTTTTCTGTGGATTTGTATGTCTGTTGGAAAATGTGGTGCTCAATATAATTTGCACAACAAAAAGCACTGCAGCAATGCACGTGGGATGATGGAATTGGGTTTTGGGCCAGTGTGTGGGTGGAGCTGTTTACCCACAATGCAATTTGCTTCTGACCTCTGATCCCCCCCCTCAGGTGAGCGCGTTTGAGCTGCACCTACACAACACCTGGGATACTGTGAAAGTATCAGCAAACAGGAGAAGTGGTACTTTTGATAGGTCTTTATGCCATTATTCTGAATAGATCCATTATTTTTCTGTTTTAAATTACTTTTGTGAAAACACACTCGCAGTTGGTTTTCTACCATGGCTGGAGAGGCAACCAGCACTATAATGGAACTCTTTACTGCTAATCAGGAGGGTTACGAACCCATTATAAGTTTGCTGCTGACCAGCATTTGAAACTTTAAAAGTGTCAGGTTTGCTAGAGTTTTGAGCTTTCTCTATTATACTTACTGCATTACTTTTGTCCACTTACATGAGTAAATACCCATTCACAGTCATAAGAGAACAAGCTAGACTCCCTAGACTATCAATTGTTGTCAAGTTCTGATGTCCCATCTGTTGATATGTGAACAAAGCACAAAACAAAACATCAGGCAGCAACACCCCCCACCCCCCCAACACACACACACACACACATTTGCCCCCTCCCTCCTCCCCCTTCTTCCGTGATTGGCACGGAACATTGGCGAGTTTTGTTATGGTTTGGGTGCCACAGGCTTGCTCCACTTTGTGTGTTTCTGGTTCACAGAGCCACAGCTGTAGACGACAACCGGGTTTTAACAGTGTAGTCACAGAATGGACAGCTAGGGTATCTGTTTAGAAATTGATCATAATCTCTAAAAAGTACCTTTAATATGACTCCAATGGCCCTGCACTGACAGACGGCCCTTAACAGAAATTGCTAGCGGTGGCCTACTTGTGGTGGTGTACAGCAGTTCCCCTTCCTCTGCCCCGTGTTTTGTCGACGGTGAGGTGATTATCAGGCTTTCTGTGTGTTAGCTGGTGTTTGGGGGGTGTTTACTGGATGGGTAAGGTGACCTGACCTGTGCATGAGTTTCTATCCCTTGCCAAAAGACATGGAGGCTGAGCTAGCATTTCTGTGTATTTGACAGATCCTGTTATCCCACTCCAAGGAGGTAGAGAGGGTTTTGTCTCTCTCTCTCTTTCTCTCTCTCTCTCTCTCCTCTCTCTCTCTCTCCCCTAATCTTTTCTTCTCTCACTGCATCTCACTGTCTGTCTTTTCCTAATTCTCTTTCTCTGCCTTTCTGCTTCTCTCCTCTCTGTCTCTCTCATTGGTCTTCATGTGACGGGTCCTTCTCTGTTGTTACAGTGCAGTTTGCCTCTTCTTGTGTTACCTAGGTAATTAAAAAGCCTGGCGCTTGCCCCAAGGGCAGAAGTTTGACCCAGTTAGAACAGTATAAATAGACTCATCTCTCCCTAGAAAGCCAGCTCTAAAGGTAGAAAAGAGAATTTTGTCATTTTTTCCTCCCCTTGTTTTTTCTGTCTTTTTTTTGCAGCTTGCAGCTTGAGGCAGTGTTCTTGCAAATCATCTCATGCGTTGAAATCAATGCAGACTGCATAGCCATGCATAGTGGTTATCCTTTGACATATCCTTAACATAATTATGTTCTGACTGTTACCTTGTGGGAAAAGATGGACTAGTAACACACATTTTTGAACACAATTTGATCAAAGAGGAAAGGCAACTGAACGAGTCATTCAGTGCTGTTCTCAGTCTGATATTATGTCCAGTTCAGCAGATTATTTATTTACACACCAAGAAAATCAATGAATTCTGCATTAGTTGAGTGAAACTCATGACGAGCTGGTTTTCCTGTAGGAGCTGCACCCATGTACTTCAGGCTTGATGTTCTACCAGGCGATGTGTGCTGGAGCCAGTTCAAAGATGCATATTTCTGTAAAACCACTGGTATAACCGATCTGGTTGGATATGTTTTACAGCATTTATCTGCCTATTATGAGACCTCTTTCCTCTGTCTTCTATATTTTAGCTGATTTTCAACAGAGCTTCTCCATACCTCTTTGTGTTGGTTACAGTGTTTAATCAGATATTGCTCATGCTACTTTGTTGCCATATATAATCTCTCTAGCTGATAAATAGGTTAGCAGAGATATCCAACATGCATGGTTGCATGGTTCATGAGTTTCTCAAAATGCCTTGAATTCTTATCTCCTGTATCTGACCATGGGGCTTCAAATGGAAATATCGGGGTATTCAACTACAGATAAGAGCTGGAATTATTTATTCTGGCAAATGATTACTGGGAGAATACATTATTTGTGAGTTTAATGATGTGGATTAATTTGGAGCTTTTGGCAGTGTTGCCTGGCAGATTTTTCTGTGCTCTTTAATTGCAGTGGGACAGGTTTGCATTGCCAGTCACTGACTGTCCAATTCATTGGTTAATGACATCATTTGAAAATGCCCTCTCTGAAGTACGTTGATGTGAATTTGAAATGTATAAATGTGCAATGGGGATTAAACTGAAATGAGAGAAAGGGAGAGATAGTGTTGCTTTAAAATAATTTTATTGAAAATGAAGTGGGAATGAGTTAATAAAGATAGACTGTGTGTGTGTGTCTCTGTGTGTGTTTGTCTGTGTGTGTGTGTGTGTGTGTAAGTGTTGAGAGGTTTTTCATTGTGAAGCTGGCAGAGAAAACCCCACCAAACAGCACCTGTTTTTATTTTGAGTTCATTTTTTTCTCCTCTCTTCCAGCACACTTGGCCAGCGGAGCACGGTGCGGAACTGTGGAACATTCCGGCTGGAGGCATGGTGAGCGTGGTTGAGCCACTCAGACCCTGCCGTCCATCACTGCCAAACACGGTTGCTCAACCATGTTTACACCCAGGCTCACCGGTCAAGACTCCGATGCCCCCCCCACACACACACACATTCTCCCGCTTACTAGAACACATCAACTCACTCTAGGCATCACGGCTTCACTTCAGTTCCGACACAAAAAACAAGCTCAAGCTCCCAGAGCTTCTATTTTCCCTCTCTCTCTCTCTCTTTCTCTTTCTCTCTCTCTCTCTCTCTCTCTCTCTCTCTAGCGCTTTTCTGTTTACTCTATAACAGCAGCCTTTTCTCAGAAGATCTGTGGCTCAAAGGGTAATCTCCAGCCTTCCTTTCTCCCGATGGTTTCTCTGTTGGTTAAGCTTTGGTGGCTCCATTTTGTGAAAGGCGGAGTGCTGGGTCAGTGCTCAGGGTTTCTGAGTGATGCACAGCAGTTGTGTTGCTGTGTCCACTGAGATGTTGCTTTAAATTGGAAAAAGGCGTACCGGTCTACTAACTGAAAAACAACTCTGCTTCTTATACTGGGTGTAAGAATTTCAATGACGCCGTCTGGCTACACCTAAGTGATGCAACTCCAATAAGACGTAGTCATGTTAGCTTCTTCCTGATTAAGAAAAAAAAATAGAGAGCTTGGTGCAGAATACACATTACTCAGTTTAGTCGGGAGTCAAGAACAGTCGTGGGCTTTCATTGCATCGGCGATATCAATCTTCCCTCTGCCATCGGGAGCTAGATTTGCAGGCGGCCTGTAATAGGCTCTGGGGTGGGAGAAAATTAAAGATGAATAAATAAACAAGATGCTCCCTTCTGTGGTCCTCATAAACATTGCGCTTATCTACTTATCACAGTTTCAAACTGGAGGGAAATTGATGCTGATAATTTGAAGAAACAGTGGGTGTGCTTGGACCCGTGCCAGCATGCAGTACTCCGCTCTTTGCATTATCTAAACAGTGGTGTGTGTGTGTGTGTGTGTGTGTGTGTGCGTGCGTGCGTTGTATGCTTCTGCTACCCCACTTCCCCAAATCTGTGAACCCCCCTCTGAGTCTGACTCCATGTATAGATTTTATCCTCAGTCACTTCATCATTGCGGTGTCGGCTGCTGTGCATCGAATAATAATCATCAGCCAGTCATGCCCAGGTTCTGAGCTCAATAATAACCGCCTGATCTTTATTCAGTAACCTTATTTTTTCTTCCCCTCTCTTTCTTTGTTTACTTGTCTGTTTTTTTTGTGACTCAGGGTTGAATATGAAGAGGAAGTAGCTGGTTGATGCATTGCTGCAGCCTGGGCTCAGTGAATCCACTGTGGGTTGTTAAAGTTGTATGTGAAATGGGCAAGGATTAACACGGGGGAATACATTTGAATAATTTCACATTAACCTTTTGACAACTTCTGCTTGTGTTTAGTGTCGTGCATTGTGATGTTGACACTGCAATTTGACATTGCATGAAGACAAAAAAAGAAGAGGAAAGCAGCAGGTCTGACGTTTGCGAAAATGCGGAGCCTAAACATGGCCTGCATTAAACATGCCGCCACGCGGTGATACATTTCATCGGCTTGATTAAAAATTCAGCTTGCGTCGACTCACAATAATTTAGTCCGCACTTACATGCGGAGGAAATTTAATCTACAGCTTGTGGCTGATTTATGCAGCGCCTTTCGGCCTGAGGAGGCAGGAGCAGGAAACTACGTCTCGACATTTATTTCGTTTTTAATTCGGGCGTTAAGCAGGCCTCATTAATGGGCAGGATGAGGCGCGCGCTGACCTCCTGCTGCTGGAGAGCCTCTGAAATCCCCTTGCCGCTAATTACCATGCTCCGCTAAGAGAACTGGGCCAACTGGATGCAGACCATACACACACCACACACTAATATACACCACACACTACTCCACACCACACTAAACTACTTTACAGAAACACCACAGAGGCATGACTGACTTAAACACTTAACACCGGCACTGCAAAGTACATATTCTTGCAGCTCTCGGTCTGTAAGTAGGCTACTTTGAATGCTATACACTAAACTATTTCTATCACTTACCCACACCATACCCTGCAGATTTTACATCACAATGTTTAAACAGACCACTGACCTTACCTTAAAACATTACACAACAGATGAACACAGCGAAATGACTAAAGCATCTCAGACTCCACTTCAGACTGAAGGCAGAGGTGTAGGCCTACTCTTTATGTTATATAGGATAGAAATGTGCATACAGAAAAGATGTACAGCGTAGGTGAATTTTGCACTCAGTTTACAGATTAGATGTCGCCTAGAGTTAGTTTAAATGCACTACAGAGCAGGGTATGGAATATGCACAGTGCTGACTAGCATTCCTGACGGATGCTGCTGCAGTGTACTTATGTGGGGGAAATGGCGCATGGTGAAGTAAATGTAACAAGTTCACAAATGCGACACCGACCCTGGTGTTATAGACCAGACGCAGATAATTCCGAAGAACGCAGACAGACATCGCTGGAACAAGGACAGTAATAAAGCTCCAGCCAGGAAATAAGCTGACTAATGCCCTGAGAGAGTCAAGAAATACAGAAATACAGTCTGAGAACGAGACACAGAGAGTAGCCATGGCTTTCTGCAGAGGGCAGGATTGATATCCGAAGGCCCCTCGATGGAGACAAAGGGATCGCTGAGTTCATCATTGATCGTTGGTGTGATCAATTTGAAGGCACTTGAAGATGCTTGTCGAAGGCTCTTGAGGTTGCCCGTTGCACCATGGCTAAACATGACAAGTAAATGGGCCATTGATTTGGTTTGAAATCTATCACGAATCGATGAGTGTCTGAGATGTGGCATGGGTGAATGTTTTGGACTGGGGTGGAGTTGGGGGCTATCAGTTTCCTGTTCCAGTAAAGCGTAGCACAGTTCCTTTGGAGAGATGTTGATCATTTCCAAAATCAAAGGCCGTGTAATTGAAGAGAAAGTCGACTGCGCGCGTTCTCTCTCTCTCTCTCTCCCTCACTTATTTTCTTCCCATTGTCCTCAAGCCAATCTGACTGCTTTCCCTGCTGCTGTAGACTCTTGCTCAAAAAGTCTTTCTCTGCTTGTCCATACTGTATGTTAACATTCATCAGACCAAAGACTGTAAATGTGGAACTATCTTGCTGTGTATAGAGTGACATGTAGCACTGGCGTTTTTACATTTGAAAGTGAGAGCTGTCGGTGTGAAGGTGTTGTGTCTGTTTATGAAGTCCCTTACCGATCACGAACAGCCCTCACTCAATACTGTCTGTGTAAGTGTGGCCTCGTTGCCATGGTTTCCACCATTCGTTTACCATCTTTTCAAATGTGAAGGGCAAAGCAATGATAAGTGCTGTTACATGAGTCTGATTACTCATCAGGTTCATCTCTACTCATCACCTACTATACGATGACAGAACCACAGAAAACAGATGCAATTTCTGTGTTTTGTCTCTCAATTTCTGGTGAACTCTTGTTCGTATTTACCATAGGCCTATAGGTTTGTCTGTTTCTGAGACTCAAATTTAGTTTGAGGTTTCATGTTGACAGGATCTGAATGTACTGTACGTGTACGTATATGATGTGAATATGGGCCCAAATTGCTCACCAAGAGATTCTCAGCATGTGAACGGTGTGAATATGTGAGGCTTGGGCAAATAAGTGAGAGTGGATGAGTGAGTGTGTTTGTAAGTGTATGTGAGTCAGACATCAGAAGAGAGCTGTGTGCGTGTGGAGCCGCGTGCGTGCCGTGTGTGTGTGTGTGTGTGTGTGTGTGTGTGTGTGTGTGTGTGTGTGAGAGAGTGAGTGATGGAGTAGGGATTGGGGAAAGGATGTAGGATGGAGAAAGAATGTGTGTGCGTCAGAGAGAGAGGAATGTGTGTGCGTCAGAGAGAGAGAGAGAGAGAGAGACACACAAAGGCACACAAAGGAGAGGCTGAGTCAGACATGGCTCTTGGTCGGAGAGCTGGCAGCGGGGAGTGTGTGTGAGATGAGTGATGCCTCATAGTCAGCACCCGAGGTCACCCCATCCAGCCCAACATACACACACACACAGACTAGACAGCCACACCACTCCATCCATCTAGGCCAACACATACACACACACACACACACACACACACACACAGAGACACACACGCCAGCCAGACCCTCACACCACTCCCTCCGTCAAGGCCAACACACACACACACACCCTGCCCTCATCCCCACAGTGTCCCCAGCAGTCAGAGCCAAAGGAGCTGGGGCCTCATTACAGAAACTTCCTAACTATGAAATCCTATCCTATCTCAGTTTAGGATTGCATTTAGGATTTTTGATATTACAGAAGCATGTTTCCAAACTGCATTTAGGAAAAAATCCTATTTTAACTTAAGATAGGAATTTGGCTATTACAGAACCATCCTAACTCAAGAATTTCCTAACTTAGGAATCCTAACTTAGACCCTGTCCTAAATTCAAAATAACTACCAAAACTGACTGTCTCATCCACGTCCTCATCAATATTAACTCCCAAAGCCCTCAGTTCTTTTTTTAGTTCCACCATTCCGTATTTTTTGACGCAGTCACCAAGAAGGCCCAGGAGCAACTCCACTTCCTGAGGGTGCTCAGGAAGAACACACTGGACAGTAAGCTGCTGGAGACTTTCTACAGAGCCTGCATTGAGAGCCTGCTGACATACAACATCACGGTGTGGTTTACCAGCTGCACTGAAGCAGAGAGGAATAGGCTGCAGAGGGTAGTGAAGACTGCACAGAAACTGGTTGGCCGCCCCCTCCCCACCCTGGTTGACATCTACAACTCTCGTTGTTGACCTCTTATCATTTATGGTATTATTTCATGATCTTTGATTCTTTTTAATGTTGTCATCAACTGCGCTTGTACAGTAGGTATAGGCTATGCTGTTCAATTGTGGACATTCGTAAATTGCGGTAGGGGGCAGAGGAAGGCGCAGATTACTTGGCAGATTCCTTTATGAAATGAATTGAAAGTTTGAAAAGTACGTCGTAAACTTGGGTATCACAGTGATCGCTATCTGCGGTTTGTCCATGGCGCTGATAACGCTACGTTCGCAAAATAGGCTACGTACATCTGGCCGAGTGTTTCCCTGATGGGATGCAGTGGGTGTCTGTGGGACAGGAGTGCTCGCACCTGCTGGTGCGGATGCAGTCCCTGTGCTTCCGTCTGGAGCAGAGTCCAGAGACATGTCACCGGCCGCCATGCTCCCTGGAGGAGGCCAGGAGGAGGAGCGCCTACGCTTCCTCATGCTGCGCAGGTACCCCAGGTGAGGCAGCGGTACACACACATGCTGTCATACAAGCACACTCAGTCATATCCTACTCCTAGCTAGTCTCCTCTACAATGTTAGCTTCAATGTGACCATTATTTCCCAACTATTAGCCGAATAATGAACTATTAGGCTTATACATTGCTCTTGCAAAAAATCTTCAGCTATGAGGTTAATACACGGGGACAGCTAATAGGGTATTCATATGTTTTTTTTTTTGTTTTTTTTTTTTTAACTTGCATAAAACACTGTCCTGCGGTTTATACACAATGCAGCTAATACACAGGAAATTACTGTATACCGGTATGTACTCTAGTCTGGCTTCTGGTTTTGGTTTTATTAATTGTTGATGATGGTCCTTGCCCTCGTCTGTCCCGTCTGCTGCTGTGTCCTACCACACAAAACCTCCTCCCAGGGACGGAGCGTTTGTGAATCTGTAGGGTACTCCAGAAACAGGCTTCCCGCTCCGCCTCTTCTTTCCTGTCTCCAGCGTCTGGCCTCCATGCTCTCCCTTTCTCTTCCTTTTCATTCGTCCTTCTGTGGCGAAATAAATTGGAGAAGCATTTTATTGAACCATTTTGATGTTTTAAATGTGAGCTCACTTTTTACATAGCCCCCTTATTGCTCAAGTTGGGTTCTGGTGATGCAAGGCTATTTCTCACACCCAATGTGAGCAGGTATTCTACTCACCCAGAGTCGAGTCCACTTTATATAGGAGACTGTCCAGCACGGCTTCTCCTTCATTTCTCTCTGATGCTTCAGGGATCTCCATCGGCATAGTTGATGTCTCTTTGTAAACTTTGTTGTCCAGGTCAGTTTTGCCGTGCTCGACTTCCTTTAGCTCATTTATTAGGAAACTTTGTAGTTCCTTCTTCCTTTTGTATTTCCTTTGAGCTTCATCCACGTCCTCATCAATGTAAACTATCAAAGCCTCCAGTTCATTGAGAGCAGATAGGACATATTCAGGGGTATCCATGGGCATAGTGTAGTCGTTATAAGCCCTATTTTCCAGTCCGTTTTTGTTGTCGATCTTCTTCAGCTCCTTTATGAGGAGCTTTTGTAGTTTCTTTTTGATTTTCTTTTTAGTCCCATCCACGTCCTCATCAATATTAACACCCAACGCCCTCAGTTCTCTTTTTAGTTCCACCAGTCCATATCTTTTGACGCATCTCTTAATTTGTTTGCCTCCTGCTGAACGTCAGCAAGACCAAAGAGATTGTTGTTGACTTCCGGAGAGGTCACACCCAACACCTGCCACTGACCATCGACGGTGCTGTGGTGGAGAGAGCGAGCAGCACCAAATTCCTGGGGGTGCACATCAGCGAAGACCTCTCCTGGACCACCAACACTGCATCACTGGCGAAGAGCTCAGCGCCGCCTGTACTTCCTCACGGAAACTCAGGCGAGCAAGTGCTCCACCAGCCATCATGACCACATTCTACCGAGGCACCATTGAGAGCATCCTCTCCAGCTGTATCGCTGTGTGGGGGGCGGAAGCTGCACTGAATACAACAGGAAAGCCCTGCAGCGCGCATAGTGAACACAGCTGGAAGGATCATTGGTGCTTCACTCCCCTCCCTGAAGGACATTTACACCACCCACCTCACCCACAAGGCAACCAAAATTGTGAGTGATGCAAGTCACCCCTGCTCACAATCTGTTTGATCTACTGCCCTCTGGGAAGAGGTACAGAAGCCTGCGCTCCCGCACTACCAGACTCACCAACAGCTTCATACACCAAGCTGTAAGGATGCTGAACTCTCTCCCTCCTCTCCCCCTCCACCCTCAGCTACATAACATCCTGGACATTGGACCCACAATGGCCGCCTGCACTCTCCACTTGCACACTTGAACACTTGCACACTTGTACACTTTACAACTTGGTGTTGTTGTCCTGAAAACACAACACCTCTGCTGCTCTTACATAACTTGCACCACTATGCCACTTTCTTCATTACTCAGGTCAAACAGAACTACCCAAGCCTTTTATTGGCCTGAATTTGCACTAGTATTTTTATTGACTGTCTATGCACAATTTCAACAAAATTTTGCTGCTCTTATTTTTTCATTATTATATGTGCCCTCTTATTTACTTATTTACTTACTTTTTTGTTTACTTGAATGTTATGTTTGTCTGTGGACTTAAAATTGGTAAAATATGTCTTGTCTTCACCGTGGGATAGTGAGAAACGTAATTTCGATCTCTTTGTATGTCTGGAACATGTGAAGAAATTGACAATAAAGCTGACTTTGACTTTGACTTTGACTTTGACTTTGACTTCATCCTGCCGTGCTGCCAGGCAGCAGGCTAAAAACCAGAACCACATTAAAATCAGATTGTCAAAAATCACAGTTTGAATTTCAATATCGAAAAATCTGAAACCAACCAACATCTACACAAACTCAAGCAAAAGTGAACAAAAATTCCAGTTTACCCTGTGTTCTATGGCATCATGATGTTGCCTAGCCACCTTTGTGATCATAAACGGAATGGTATGATGTAGCCTCAGGGCCTCATTACAGAAACCAAAAATTCTAGAACAGAGCTCTAGAATCTTTGACAGAAATTTCCTAACTATGAAATCATATCTTATCTCAGTTTAGGATGGCATTTAGGATTTTTGGTATTACAGAAGCATGTTTCCTAACTGCATTTAGGAAAAAATCCTATCTTAACTTAAAGGAGAATTCCGGTGTGATATTGACCTAAAGTGTGTTGAAACATGATACCGAGTGTAAACGTATGTCTCATAGCTCATCTCAGCTTGTCCCCTGCACTCAGAAATCTGGCGCTAGTTAGCCAATGCTACCAACAGTTTTTCGATGGGGGTGCCTCGGGCATCGGCCTAGCCATGCAAATAAATCACTGTTTTACACCATTTACGAGGCTCAAAGTAGCTCCATACTTCATTGGTAGACTTCCGAGGGCCTTGACATTTAAAACGAGACATTGAGAACTTTGAAAAAGCACTGGTGGTTTATTTACAAGACGATTTACAGACAGTACCTTCAGGAAGTTTACCGTTCGCCGCCATCTTGAATTTAGTCACGATAAGTCGAGCGACGAGTACGAATGAACAGGTATGATAAGGGATCAGATTCAAAATATAATATAACTGGAAGCAACTGGAATCCATGCATTTCCACAGAATTATTTTTCCACGGAATTATTTTACCACAATTGTCGTGGTGTCCCACCTTCAATCCTTGGAAAATGGAACTATACTCTCATTCAGGCGTAATAATCCAGTCACTAACCGATTCGTCTGCTGCAGCTCAACCTTGTTGCTGGAAGTTAGCCTACAGGGACTATTTTCAGGTGCTGCATGATACCATTGTGCTGCTGTGCTCATGGTGCCCCTTGATTATTACGCTGGAATAAGAGTATAGTTCCATGTCAAATCAGCCTAGAAAATCGCCACGTTTCATTTTCCGTTGGTCTTATTACACTTTCTATCTTGAGAGGAGACAAGTTTTAAATAGGAAAATTCCTGGAAATCTTAGTCACTTTTAAACTTGATGCTAGCTGGCGAGAAGCTAATTGTCTAGTCAGATTCAATGATCTATGCTAGGGAGGAGCTAAAACTGGTATCGCCAGACTCGGAGAACGGCTGGATGAACTGGAGAAGGGTAAAAATCAAATGTTTAACTCAAGGGGAGGTGGAAAATGAGTAATTTCCCAAATGGTGGAATATCCCTTTAAGTTAATATAGGACAAGCACTTAGGATATTTTTCTGTAATGAGGCCCATGGAGTTGAAGAGTTCCTACTCTGGTCACTAAAACAACCTGTGTATGTGGACACTGTTTAAGGCCTCTCTAGACATGCTCACTCAGTAGATTACTACCCCTCTGTAGCGATTGCCCGGTGGTGGACCAGCTTTGATAGAGTGGATGGCATGCTTTGCTGTTATCTTCAGTGGGGGAAATCCAGCACTGAAGTCTAATTTAATCTCGTTTCATGGGTGGGGTGGTCACGACAGTGCCACATACTTGATGGTGTCTGCCCCCACCCCTATCACAACCACCACAAGCTGACCATATTTCAGCCTCATTTCTGACCCCTTCCCCACCCCTGCCCCCACCTCATTTGTTATGTCCAGTAATAGAAAGTGCTGTTCGTCTGGTTGATGCCTGCTGCGTGTGTGTGTGTGTGTGTGTGTGTGTGTGTGTGTTGGGGTGCAGGGGTGCAGGTCTTGGGGAGGTAATATTCTCCCCTGACCCCTCCATTGATCCCAGCTGATTGTCTGTCCTGGTCTCATCATAGCAGGACAATTGTTTTTCATTACGTGCGGGCAGGGGGGTGCCAGGGTCAATAACCTAACCTTACCCTGCAGGTTAGGAGAGGACCACTGCATTGTCCTAGAGGTTTGGAGGGAGAGAGGGAGAGGGAAAATGAACGAGGGTGAGGGGCGGTGTGGTTACGGGAGTGAAATGCATTTATGGAAACTGGAAGACAAAAGAAAGGATGGACAGGTCCATCAGCTGATGAGAATGATTGATTGTGACGCTGCGGTCGCCTCTCTTCTCTTTACAGCATGATAAACTGGAGTCACCTGTAATGCCAGAGGGCCATAAAAAGCCTCATGGAACCTGTTCAATGGCAGTGATCAATTTGAAATGTGTACTTGCAGCACACATATTTCAACCATGCCTGATTCTCACCTCTTAATGTATCTTCTCTTCATGGGACCAAGAGTAAAGAGGCATTAAGAGAAGAGAAATGAAGGATATCAAAAGAAAATCACTGAGAGGAACACCTCTCCCCACTGTCACATCTGTACTTATATCTCTCGTCCGATTCAGAACAGAGCCCTCTATAACTGGTTGCAAATATCTATCTATCTATCTATGGGCAAACTGCCAAATTATTCAAAGCAGTAAGCCTCTCTCTCTCTCTTTCTCTCAGCCTTTTTTCTCTCTCTCTCTCTCTCTCTCTCAGACTTTCTTTTCTCTCTCTTGCTCTCCATTGCTCCTGCATGTCCCTGCTTCTAAGTGATCAATGAACAGACTGTTTTCTCCACTCCAACGGCCTTGCTCTCTGCGCCTCAGTTCCGGTCACGTAGGCAGCTAGCCGCCCGGCCGAGCGCAGATGTGATTTCCAACAGGCGGGAGAGACATTGTGTACCCGATGTTTACACTCCCACTCTCGCCTTCACAGGAAGCCGCACAATGATGGATCCCTTACGCTTTATCATCTGCATCCACCACACAAGAGAGAGAGAGAGAGTAAAAAGAGTGCACACAGAGGACAAATGACTGAAGGAGTGTGTGTGTGTGTGTGTGTGAGAGAGAGAGAGTGTGTGTGTGTGTGTGAGAGAGAGAGAGAGTGTGTGTGTCAAGTGGGTACATCCAACACCCACATAGCAACAGATTGTAAGTGTTGCTACTGAAGAGAGAAAACTCGGGTTAGTGGCTGTATCCTTGTGATGTAGTTTTCCATTTCATGCAATTGATAGTGTTATGGGATTGTAGTAGTTCAGTCAACAAAACCATTGCCGATAAACCTTTCTAGATGTCGATTGAATTTATCAAACATGGTCTTTTGGTTGCTTTTCTGGAAATGTTTCTCACATTATTTTGTTGAGAACTCATACTTGCAGACCCATATAACATGACCTGCAAACTCTTCCTATTGAAACTCCATTGGGTGGCATTTCAGCGCCTCATGTGAATTCAGCCATCCACCCACCCAGTGTGTTTACATTAGCACAACTTTTGGGCTATTGTGAGATTCCTTCCCTTTCATGTGACTAGCGTGTTGTGCTTGGGAAACAGGATTAATTCGGGGCTGCTATATTCAGCCCTTATCTCTGCGGACGGTCCCTCTGCTTTAGTGGCTACAAGCGAGCGGGAGAGTAGCGCCTGAAGGAGGTTAAAGCCTCCAACTTTATTTATCTGACCCGTTTGGAGGGGCTCACCGTCAACAGCGATAAACATCAGCCTCATCTCCACCGCCTTCTCCAGCACTCACATCTGTTTCTCTCTCTCTCTTTCTCTCTCTGTCCTCCCTCTCTCTCTTTCTGTGTCCTCCCCCTCTCTATCTATACCTCTGCTCATGTTGTGGTGTCAAATAATAATTAACTGATTCAAACTCAGAAGAATTGTGACAAAACAATAGAATACTGCAGAAGGTGTAGCTTTAATCCAACACGGAGCATAGGTTCATGAAGCCAGCTGCTTCTGACTTTCTGTACATGGTTCTTATACCTTCTCATGTCGTCACTTGTTTGTGTGAACTCAGAATAGAAAATATCTCCTGTGTCCTCCTTACCTCTTTTGGTAATACATATGTGCCTAGGTATTTATTCTATTTCTACAAAGGACCTTTGACCTGAGCTGAACAACTGCTATGTCCAGTCTCTCCTATGCATTCATATCCTGATAGGTAAACCTCTGGGCCCCTAGCTTGTGCTATATTTACCCCTGCTCTTTCCACCACACAGAGGTTACACATTAGCCCAATGTATAGAACATCTTTTAGCACAACTACAGACTATCTTATCAGGAAACTTACAAAAATCCACCACAATGTTCTTTACTGTCTTTCCATCCTGGGGTCTTCCCTTTCTCTTTCACCTCCCCTCTCTCACCCCCCTTTTTTCTCTCCCTCTCACTTTTTCTCTTTCTCCCCCTTTCCCCCACTCCTCTCTCTCCTCGCTCCCTCCCTCTCCCCCTAGATAATCCACGGACTCTGTGCAGTAGAGGCCTGATCCTCTTTGTGGCACTTAGATCGCCCTCTTTGTGAGCTTCTTACTGGGTCCCCTCAACTTTTAATAACACCCGCTTAATAACTTCCACAGATTGCTTTGGTCAGGTCTTCAATTTCAACACTATTCTATAAAAACTGAATCCTGAAATATGACCCCCCTCCTCTCACTTCATCTTGCCTTCATAATCCTGTTTTCCCAAAGACCAGTGGTTCTGCTCGGCACGTTAGCACGCCGCAGCGGACAGAAGCACGCATTAGTGTCAGGGTGAATTTTGCACTCGGGACAACCCAGGCCCACTAATGCTAATTCATGCTAGCAGACCGAGAGTGGCAATGATGTTTTAATTAGCATCTTAGCATGGCGTCTATTTTGGTGCGCGGTATATTTCTCTCTCTCTCTCTCGACTCATGTCACCCCTCGCATCCATATTCAGGACGAGACCTAGTTGTCCTATTCATAAGGAGCACACATACACATGCACACACACACACACACACACACACACACACACACACACACACACACACACACACACACACACACACACACACACACAGGCTGTACGTGGGGAAAAAAAGGTTTTGCATTCCTGTGCTCTTGCAAATCGTTTGAAAATTCTCAACTCAGCACGCCCTTATTACAGACCCAGCCTCAGAGTGAAGGTGTCAGTCGGAAGGCAAAGATGGGGATCACGCTTCATTTGCCAGCCTCCTCAGATGGTGGCAGTTTCCCCACACTGCTGACGGATCCCAGAGAGAAGTTGTTTATCCATATGAATGACAGTAAGTAGGGGCCAGGTTTATTTGCATTGGCCCCTATGCGGGCAGGGTGAAGGGGTCAGTTGGTGAATCACTGTGTTTGGTGGTAGCCTATTAAGCAAGCATTTGCCTGTCAGCATAGATTGCCAATGTCTTGTGCAGCGCAGCAAAAGGGGCTGACTACTAATGCCTTCCAGGCATCATGGGAAGACAGGGAATAGACGTTAACTATTGTGCGTTAGCCACAAGGGGGCGCTGAAAACCCCCGTCCTCAGTAAGGGTGGTCAGAAAGTTGAGAATTTCAAACTCATCTTTTGAGGTAGCAGGCATGGAACTCAAGGAATATGGTGGTTGTGCCTGTTCTGCTGGTAGGATATCTGCTGATCACACCAAAGAGTGGTGTTGCTCTATTACCATAATAGCACCACTGTTGATTCTAGCAACGGCACCAATAGCTGTAATTGTGGTAACAGTTCATTACAGCCTAAACAGTCGCAGCTGGAGTGATAATTGTGCAGATTTATGGGTGGCATCGAGAACTTGGAGCCAACAACAACTCCAAGACAAAACACACACACACACACACACACACACACACACACACACACACACAAATCCTCCTGTTTCATTACAGAACCCAGTAGTGACCCACTTCCAAGCTGTTTGGCAACTCCGGTATAGTACAAATGAGGGGGAACTCTGGCATCCCCCGTGGCGTCTACTGTGTGACTACTGACTTAATGCAGATGTAGTCTGCTCCATCCCTCAGCTCTGTCCGGGCAGCAGCACCTCCTATAAATATATATTTACCCCCACACCACACACACACACCTCTCTCTTGTCTCTTTGGCCTACTTAGGCATGTTGTAAGTGGTGCAGCAGGCAGGGCCGCTCTCCCTCCCTGTAGACCGCCGCTGAATAATTGACTCCCACCACCGACTGGTAATAGCCTTATAGACAGTGCCCAGTGTCCGCTCCCCTGTAATGACGGCCATTATTTCGGGGGGCTGGGGGACCCGACGTGGCTGTTTGTTATACCCGACACGATGCCAGTTCTTCAGGCCAAAATCCGACCAAATAAAGTATTAAAAATGCATCAGAAAAGCCGTGGAGAGCTGAGGAGAGCCGCGCTGGCAAAATAATAGTGATAAATAGTAATAATAAAAACATTGATGTACTGCAGTACTGCAGAGCACACCGAGCTCCCTTCGCATATGTCCCACTCTAGTGCATGGTGCGTCACGCCCCAATGTCGTCCGATTCACTTGACCTCAGGGAGCCTGCTGAGGGGAGTGATAAGGGATGGGTGGAGGAGAGAGAGAGGGGGGGGGCTCAGATGTCTTAGAGTCGTTAGGTTCGGGCCCAGGAGCATGTCCTTAAAAATCCTGTTCAGTGGCCAGACTGTTACAGGATACTCATTTATTAATGACGCTGGCCCGCCGTCCACCACAGCCACCCATCCTCATCCCCGCTCACCTGCACTGCACTGCAGGCTGATAAGGACAAGTGAAGAGAGTGCTCCTGCAGAACGTAACTCATTGTACGTACACTTTTGGGCTAATCTCACCCTGATACATTACACTCATCAGAGATGGGAAACCTGGCTTCAGAATGTAAAAGTCCCACCACGCTTTGGTTCTACCCATGCACCTAAAACAAGTGATTTCACTAATTAGCTCATCTACCTACCTGAAGAGTTGAGCCGTTACTGAACGGTTGAAACAAGGAAACTGTTTCTTTCTGAAGCCAGGTTTCCCATCTCTGACACTTGCCTAGGTGGAGACAGCATATTATGATGTACTGTGTGGAAGGTTGTGTGTATACACCCCGCACCTGAGTAGTAGTTTTCTTCATTAGAATAGCATAACCACATCACTCAGATGCTGCTACAGATGCCATTTTAATATTTTCAACTCACTGTTATGAACTGTTATGTGATGACAACTTTTTGAGCTGTCATGACCGTTACTGACACTGGTAGGGTATTATCACCCTATCAGTCTGTCAGCTCTGTCATGAAATTGTTAATAACATTTGACAAGTTATGTCATGTTTATGACCTGTTTATGTCTTATCTTATGAAGATGGTGAAAGTGAAGGGTTTTCCCCCTCCCCTCACTCACCCCCATGGTTGCTTCAGGCTTGTGGACTCCCCCTACTGGTAATGATGAGCACCACACCACAGCGTTATGCCTCTAATGCACCACAGCATTTACATTAGACGCTGTCAGAGTTTAGTGTGGATCAATCCATTCATATAACCAAGACTGAGTCCCTGCTCTTTTCATAATTAGGTGGTTTTTTGCTGTGAGCAGAGCTAAGCACACTCTCTCTCTCTCTTTATATATCTCTCTCACGTATCCTCCCATCCATACACCTTCACACTTAATCCCTTTTTCTCTCTCTCTCTCTCTCTCAGACACACACACACACAGTACACACACACACACACACACACACACACAAAATTCACTCCACTCCCTCCCACACCTCCAGACAACCCCCCCCACACACACACACACACACACACATAAGTGATGGCCTTTGAGATGGGCAATCTTCTCATAGCACTCTCTCCTGCCTCGGCCATTTAACTCCAATGAATTCTTAATGGCCTTCAGCTCTGCCTCACACACCACTCCACTAGCCACCATCCAAACAACAAAGCACTGAGCGCGCCCTTTACTGACGCCTAGAGAGAGAGAGAGAGAGAAGGGCAACAGGCAGAAGAGATGGGATATAGGGAGGTTATGAAGAAGTTGAAAACAAAAGATATAGAGATGGAGACAGGAAGGCAATGGAGAAAATTGCACACAAGCAAAATGAGGAATTGGATTAATTATTTACTTGTTTATAACAGGTTTATAAATGGTTAATAAGCACATATAGATATACACACACACACCCTGCATGAAAAGAACTAGAGCAACCTGACATGGGAGAAGAAGAGTAAGCTCTTGCGGGTGCGTAACAGGATGTGCTCATGTTGCAAATTCTTCTGGAGTCAAATGCAGGTTAAGTCGCTCTGTCAAATGCAGAAATTGCACATTTTCTTACAACCCCTGTCACGCACTCTTGAAAAGCACATACATTTGTAAAGCTGTCAACAAAACGACCCCCATGTTTATTCCTTTTTTCATTTGAGAGTAAAAGAGGATCATATGCAACACACACACACACACACACACACACACACACACACACACACACACACACACACACTTTGTGTTGTAGACAGAATCTCTCTGCTGTTTAAAGCATGACCCTAAGCAGGGATTGAGGGGAGCCGTGTAGGCTTGTCATAATGACAGCTCTCTTTCATTGGTAGGCTGCAGCTCGCTCCACAGTGGCTCTGTCACCCTCTCTCTCTCTCTCTCTCTCACTCTCACACACACACACAAACACACAGACATGGCACAGCAGTGCACCGATGCTCACTGCTCCCTGGGTAGAACTCAGTGACTGATTAGACAGCTGTTTTTAATGGAGAATCAAGGGCGTGTTGAAAGAGCAGCTATGTAGATTCAAGTTGAGTGATCACTGCTTTCTGTAGACTGTGTGTGTGTGTGGCTGAGTTGGTGTCTTGTATTATCATGGATTTGCAAGCACTCCTTGAATCTTAAAAAGATACACCTTTTCACTGAAACATTATGCTAATACATTACAGTGTGTACTCAGGAGAAAAAAGGCCTTTTAAACCTTGTGTCTTTTGGGTTAGAACTGGACAGCAAGTTGAAGTTATGCAAGCAAAGACAGACACACACACACACACACACACACACACACACACACACACACACACACACACCACCCACACACACACAGGCACATACTATCTCTCTCTCTCTCTCTCCTTCTGTATATCTCTTAAACACACACACACACACACACACTCTGCCTGTGTCCAAAGGTAGCAGCTCTAACCCATCTTAGCCCTCAGCTGTCCTCATGATGGATGTGGTGACTCTGTCTGAAATGCCCTGTGCTGGAACACTCTATCCATCCATCTTTCCCTCCCTCGCTCGCTCCCTTCTCTCCATCTCTCCCTTAGTCTCCTCTGTGTCTGTCTCTCTTTCCTCCTCTTTATCTCCATGTTTTAGTTTCACCCTTACTCATCCTTAAGCAGGAGAAAGTTGTGGTCACTGTTGGAGACTTGTGATGTGTTCTCTTTCTTTTAAATTGATTGATTCAGGTTACATACACTTGTATCATATACTTCACGTGGATTTCAACATTTTCATCAATGTATTTGTCTTCACCGGCCATATTAACTCCAGTTGAGTGTGTGTGTTTGTGTGTGTCAGGCACGGCGCCAGAGAGCAAAGGGTGGGTGGTGTGTGTGTGTGTGTGTGTGTGTGGGGGGGCTTGGGGGCATGAACATTGACAGGGGGGTATCTCACTTTTCTTTTATTAGCATTTGTTATTGTACAAATTTGCCATATAATGAAGGACATCCTACGAGCCCTTTGGATAACTGAAACAATATAATCATGGGAAAAAATAGTGCAAGAACATAGCGGTCATAGAACATAGCGGTCATAGCCTAAGATAGCGTTTAATACTACATAATAGCACACAGCAACAAACTGCATAGCGTTGAATAGGCTACAGTACAAGTAAATATAACAAACTCACCAGTAGTAGGCCTATAGGCTACAGCTGAACTCACCTACTCTGAGTGCAAAATGTCATCACAGTAGTGTCTTTCTATTCATTTTTAAATATTATTTTAAGATCCTGCTCAAAAACAAGCTGCTCAAACGGACTCTTATGCTCAAAATGTTCTTTAAACTAGAGAACGAATATTAACACATTCACAAAGTGTAGATGCACCAAATGTGGCAAAAAAAAGTTTAAGAGCTAACAGGACATTCGGCCTGACTTTTAGTATTTTGTGCTGCTCTGACTGTCCACTTTAATTGACTGTTAGACTACTATTTCTAAGTTTAGAGATGTACTGTTTTGCAACAATATAGGCCTACTGTACATGCCGACTCCACAACTGTCATATTTCCCAGGTCCATGATGGGCTTTATTGTCACTGCATTCAAAACTGTATCTCCCCATGTTGCACTCACTAAAGCTTCTTCCCAAGTAGCCTACACGATCTGAAACACTAAAATACAATTTCAGTAGCTCAAGTTTGTCATTAGCACCGGACCCTGTCGGCTCCTCAACAATATACTGGTCAAGATTTATGCTCATTTGTCGGTGGCACTTGCTGTAACGATGTCCACATATGTACTATCCCTCTTCATCGTGCAGTTTGCCAACACTATAAGTAGTTGACACAAGTGTCAGTCCGTGTTATTCATGATTTATGTGAAGTAGCCTAAGAGTTCAACGTTCAATATGGGTTTAATTTCAATCATAGCCGTAATAATATTTAAATGTTTTTTTTTTTTTATGGCAGAACTCAGTTGAGGGGGCACATTGGCCTGTTTTGGATGGTCCTGGCCCCCTAAGGCCTGCCAATGACGCTGGTGTGTGTGTGTGCCTGTGTGTGTGCCTGTGTGTGTGCCTGTGTGTGTGTGTGTGTGTGTGTGCGCACGCACGCGCGCACAAAGGGTTGGAGGATCGAAATGTATGACCACAGGCATCTCATCTGTAACAGTACATGAATGTTTCCCTGTCTGTATGTTTGTATTCATATTTATGTTTGTGTGTGTGCGTATGTGTGTGAGTGAGTATGCACACCGACCAGCATGCCATCCAGTTGAACAGCGCACCATAGCAGGAGTCACATCTAGTTGATCTCTGAGCGCCACAGAAAGGTCAGCTTATCAAACAGTTGGGCCGCTGCAATCGTTTCATCCCCGCACTCCGATAATGGACCTGAAATATTCAACACACTCAGGGAGATGAGAGGCAGCCGGCAGACAAACACACACACACACACACACACTCTGCATCTGCTGCTTATTCTTCAGACGGAATGCTGTTCTCTGGCAAATTGATGGTGATTCAGAGAAAAATCTTTGCTGATGCCAACAGGAGAGTTCTTTCTTTCTTTCTCTCATTCTCTCACTGCCTTTCTCTTTCCCTCTGACTATGTAACTGCATGCTGTGCTATTCTCAATAGCTTTCATCTAGCCTCCTTTGAGGTGACGCTAGTTATTTTGAGGTCCTTAGAAGGGAGAGCTTGATGGGTTTATTAAAAAGTGGAGTGTGCTTGTGTATTCACTCTCTGTTTTTCTTTCTTTGTGTGAATTTTAGTGTGTGTGTGTGTGTGTGTGTGTGTGTGTGTGTGTGTGTGTGTGTGTGTGTGTGTTGATGAGGGCATACTTTTCCACTGAGATGCATTCTGAGAAATTGGGCATTTGTCTCCTAACAATCAACAACTTTCCTCTCTATTTAGACACCCACGTTGAGGGATTTGCTCTCCCTTTCCTCCCACTCTATTCCTCTCACACCATTTCTTTCTGTCTCGATGTTTCATTCTCTTTCATTCTCTAGTGTGTCTGTTGCATTTGCATGGACTCTGAAGCACTTGGATCGTGCAGAGGTGAGACTCATTGGTGTGTGTGTGTTTGTGTGTGTGTTTGTGTTAATGTGAGTGTGTGTGTCTTTTTGTACTAAGTGTGTGAATCATAGCTGTATATTTCTGGCTGTGCAAAGGTGATTGTCATTGGTCAGGGTATGTGTTTGTGAGTGTGTGTGAGCATGAAACACAGCCCTATACATTTCTAGCTCCGCAGACTTAAGGCCCATTGGTCAGGTGGAGAGTGTCACCGTGTGTGTGTGTGTACGCTGTTTGTATCTGTCTGCAGAGTTGTGCCCGCCGTGGTCACATGGGACAATCTGATAAACACATTTCAAATGGCCACAGTCACACTGCCATTTGGAAGATTCATTATCAGGTAGTGCATGCACACACACACACACAAACACAAATAAAATTCACCCACAAACAGAGAGACACAAAGGGACACAGAGAAGAGATGTGAAATGTTCAGTCCCAATCATTTAACCCAGTCTTCTAACCATTTATCTTCATGCATTTGAAGAAGAGAAGCGACAGGTAAGACAATACATGTCTTCATAAATGTGACCTAATTGTTTTTCCAAATAACATGGCGTGTGTGTGTGTGTGTGTGTGTGTGTGTGTGTGTGTGTGTGTGTGTGTGTGTGTGTGTGTGTGTGTGTGTGTGTGTGTGTGAGAGAGAGAGAGAGAGAGAGAGAGAGTATACCTGCTCTCAGCACAATCCAGGATGTGATATCACGATGGGATGGAATTAGGTCACTCGCTCCTTCTCTTTGTCTCTGTGCTCTTTTGTTCTTGGTTGCATTTCCTACAACATTTCTTTTGTTGCTCTGGCATCTGCTCACTTGTTGTGTGTGTGTGTGCGGGTTGCGTGCCCGTGCGTGTTTGTGCGTGTGTGTGCACATCATTCACACCAGACAAGCTGTGTTATCTGTATGGTTAGAAGGACATGTTGTTGTTGCATGTGTCCCTTTTCTGTATCTCTCTCTCTCTCTGTCTCTCTCTCTCTCGTTTGTGTGTGAGTGTGTGTGTGTGTGTGTGTGTGTGTGTGTGTTGGTGTGTGCATGTGTGTGTGTGTGTTAATGTGACCTAATTGTTTTTCCAAATAACATAGTGTGTGTGTGTGTGTGTGTGTGTGTGTGTGTGTGTGTGTGTGTGTGTGTGTGTGGGTTGAGAGTGTGAGATAGTGTGTGTGTGTGTGTGTGTGTGTGTGTGTGTGAGAGAGAGAGAGAGAGTATACCTGCTCTCAGCACAATCCAGGATGTGATATCACGATGGGATGGAATTAGGTCACTCGCTCCTTCTCTTTGTCTCTGTGCTCTTTTGTTCTTGGTTGCATTTCCTACAACATTTCTTTTGTTGCTCTGGCATCTGCTCACTTGTTGTGTGTGTGTGTGCGGGTTGCGTGCCCGTGCGTGTTTGTGCGTGTGTGTGCACATCATTCACACCAGACAAGCTGTGTTATCTGTATGGTTAGAAGGACATGTTGTTGTTGCATGTGTCCCTTTTCTGTATCTCTCTCTCTCTCTGTCTCTCTCTCTCTCGTTTGTGTGTGAGTGTGTGTGTGTGTGTGTGTGTGTGTGTGTGTTGGTGTGTGCATGTGTGTGTGTGTGTTAGCGTGTATGAACTGTGAGTTTCTGTGTGTGCATGTGTATTTTTTTGTAACTGTGTATGCTGAACAGTATTTGTTTGTTCATGTGTTTGGCAATTTATCCAAGTCAGGGAGTGAGCCAACTGCCAAGTTGTCTGTAAATAGCAACAAAGCCCCTTGGTTCTGTGGGCTGCATTGATAACAGCCAGAGCAGCAAGGGCATCCTTCAAGCACGGAGCCCCAAGACAAGACAGATGCACAGCAGCCTGGGCCTGACTATACACACACACACACACACACACATACACACACACACACACACACACACACACACACACACACACACACACACACACACGCACACACACATCTACTCACACACATCCACACACACTCACACAAACTCTCACACAGCCACACAAACACTCTTACATAGATCCACACACACACACACACACACACTTTCAGACACACTCCTCCATCCATGTCTGTCTACGTTTGCTAATTTACGCTACTGCGGCCCCCATAAACCAGTAGTTCATATTCAGCAATGACAGGGTTAACAAATCAAATCCACCTCCTTCCTTTAACCCCCACTCCTGACCTCCACCCCTCATCCCCTCCATCCTCTAACCCCTAGCCCCCATCCCCGCCCCCCACCACTCCACCCACCATCCATCCCTCCCCGGGTGTTTCAGAGCAGGCCAGCCGGCTGGAAATGCGCTGTGTGTGTGTGTGTGTGTGTGTGTGTGTGTGTGTGTGTGTGTGTGTGTATGCGTTTGCGTGTGTGTGTGAATGTGAAGGGGATGCCTGGCCAAGGATGGGCTGTGGCTGGGCTGTGCTGGGCTGGGCAAGGCTGCTCAGAGGAGGCTATATCGAGCCCCTCATTACCTGCTGGGCTTGTCAGAGATGAATAGAGCCCAGGTCACAGGAGCCCACCTCCTATAAATCATTACCTATTGATCACTAAAGGAGAGAGAGAGAGAGAGAGAGAGAGAGAGAGAGAGAGGATGGATGGAGAGGGAGGGAGGGTAGGGGAGAGGCAGAGAGAGAAAGAGATGGGAAGGGTGGGGGAAAGGAATGGAGTATTGAAGGGGATGTAAGCAGGTCTGTGGGGGAATGTTATATTAACTGTACCTCTTTACCAACCTCCACACACCCCACAAACCCCCCTACCCCAGTGCCTGCAAGACCCCGTGAGCTATCCATTAGCACACACACACACATTTCATTCCTGATCTGCCAGCCACAAGGGTTATGTTCAGGGAGGGGACTGTATTTACATTTTTATTAGCACGGTCCCTGCTCCTGAAATTAATTGTAGTCTAAGATGTAGCATCGCGTTATTTCTTTTTCTGTGTGTGTGTGTGTGTGTGTGTATTGCCTCTAACCCCGTTGCCACGGCAGCACCAGCCCCACATGCCGCGTGATGTCACTAGCGTCTCAAGCAGGCAGGCTGCACTGTGTGCGCCCTGAGGGCCCGGGTGCCATCGCTGCATCACCATGACAATCCTGTCACGGCAGACTGGACCGAATTTCAGCTGCCATTCTTCTCCAGCACTGACCCCCATCCGCACAGGCTGAGGAAGACATGAGAGCGGAAGAGATGAGGAGAGAGGAAAAAAGACAGAGAGAGAGAAAGGTAGAAGAAAGCAAGGACAACACTGCTGAAGGAGACGAAGAGAAAGAAGGGAAAGAAAGAAAAAAAGAAAGACAACAAAAGAAGGAGAATAAAAGAAATGGTAGAGAAAAGAATGCCAGATGATATGGAAGGAGAGGGGTAGGCAAACAACGAGAGAAAGAGAGGGAGTGAGAGTGAGAGGTAGCGTACATGGCAAATATAACGGCCCGGCCTTCTCCCAGCTTGTCTGATTGGGCCTGGCAGGGTGGCTCCTCTTAGATCAGCCCTGCTCCCGGCGGGCTTCACCTGGGGGCGGAGGCCGCGCTTCATGTCGGGGCTCCGCCGTGCCACAACGGTGCCACCTCAGACTGAAGGGCCGAGTGTGAACACTTTCCCTCCCTCTGTCTCAGTCCAAACGAGACGAGACAACCTGCCAGTGCCCTCAGGGGCTTCTTTCTCTCTCTCTCTTTCTCTCTCTCTCATTCTCTCATTCTCTCTCTCTCTCTCTCTCTCTCTCCGCCTCTGCTATGTTCAGAGGACAGCCATTCTGTCCCCCTCAGGGCATGTTCCTGCTCTCGTCCCAGCCTGGACAGACACCTCTGCTGCTATATCACCTCTCTCTCTCTCTCTCCCTCTCCCTACCTCTCTCTCTCTCTACCTCTTCTTTGCAGTCTCTGTTTATCTCTATTACTCTCTTCCTCTCTTCACCCCTCTCTCTCTTATGTTATCTTCCCCTCTCTCTCCTTCTCTCTGTCATTTTTCCCACTCCCTATGGAGAGGAGTGAGTGCTGTGCTTTTCTGATCTGCGATGTATTTATCCACTGGGGAAATGACTGGTCATGTAAACTGAAGGCAGGTACATTCATAAGGGACTTGAGTTGCTGATCGGACTGCAATGCCTCTGTGCCGGTTTCATGTCGGGAAAAGCTCTAGGGACTGAAATGTCCCACGGTACTGTACTGTAAGCACAAGATGCTTTAGCGTCATCCTCTAGTCATATTCACCTCCTGATCTTCTCTCAAAAATACGCTTTCATCTCATGACCGTGATACACAAGGGAAAGTTAGCACTAGTAATGCAGAGGACAGTAATATTGTGAGGAATGTGAAATGTATTGTCATACATCATTCACCAGGACAGAACCCTTTTTGAAGAAGGGAGATGCCAACTTTGTGATTTGCGGTCTGAAATCAGTGATCATTTCTAAGTGAATTGGCTACACTATTGTGAAATGTTGACCTTTGACACTGTGTGTAATATGATACGTGTCCGGGGGGTGATGACTATCCTGCGTGATATTGTGTCCTGTGGAACAATGTGTGTGTGTGTGTGTGTGTGTGTGTGTGTGTGTGTGTGTGTGCACATGAGCTCATCTGGGTCTTGGTGTGCACACTGCATCGATATCCTGCTCAAAGCTATCCCTGTCACCGTAAATAAATCAAACCTCCCTCTTGTCTCTCTTTGTCTCTCTTTGTCTCTCTATTTGTCTTTCTTCATCCTCCCATTTGTCTTGCTCTCTTTTCCCCTCCGTCTGTCTACTTCTTCCTTGAACTGCATTTTCAAATCAGCTTTATTGGCACAGCAAAAGCATTTCTGAGATGCAGCAAATTAATAGATAAGAAAATGAGATGAAGTTCATACACACTCACACTCACTCCAATTATTCATTCACACACTCAAACTCACTCACTCACTCACATACCCACACACACACACACACACTCATTTACTCACACATTCACTCAGTCACACACACGCACACATGCTCACTCACTCACTTAATCACTCACTCAATCACACCTTCACACACACACACACACACACACACACACACACTCACTCAGATCCCTCAGTATAGTGCTCCCTTTTCCCAACACACTTCTCTTCCACTCTTTGTTTCCTATTCCCTTGGTCTGTCCTCCCCCCAAACTCTTCCCCCTCCTCTGTTCAGGGAGAGGGAGGAATGGCTACCTTACGGGCAATACTTCTCTCTCCACCGTGGCTCATGATGAATGTGTCTGCAGGGGGGAACATGTGTGTGAGTGTCAGTATGGTGTGTGCGTGTGTGTGTTGGGGGGTTATGTGGGAGTATGCGTGGGTGTGTCATGGTGACAAATGTGGGTATCTTAGCAAACGGTTTCAAGGGGGCCAGGTTTGCTGCTTGCCAAATGTACACACTCACACTTACACATACACACACACAAAGAGAGAGGGAAAGAGAGAGGGAAAGAGAGAGAACACAAAGGAGGGTATGTGCATTTATCCACAGAAAGAATAGCACTTTTATATAAAACTCTAACCCTGTTTCTGCAGTACTGCCATAACGTGCGGTAAGTCCCTCACACAGAGGTAGCTGCAGCCTGCTGTGTCCATGGCATTTTACATTTACTCTTTATTTTATAAAGCTTTCATATACGTCCATGAGCGGCCGGCTTGTTTGTGGGTCTCCTGCTGTTCCGTCACGTGTCTGTCGGAGGGAACGTGGCCTCTCAGGGACTCAACCGCATCGTACATTCCGAATGACCATGTTTAATTTAAATGAACAGCTGGACATAGAAACTTGGTCAAGTGCATTTACAAGCCATAACTTCTCCCTCAGCCATTCTAGTGACTCATATGCCTTTGTCTTTAAAATGTTCACATCAATCAATAAATAAATAATAAACACCATGGTCTTTTAGTGTTTTTTTTTTTTTTTTACATAAACCTGGCTTGGCATTTATCTTACGGACCCAGGAACCTTAGGAACAAAGTCACCTCTCAAGATGGCGGTGTCTCCTGTTGGCTTTTATATTCCATTTTTGGGTAGAAAAACAGGGTTTCCCACAGGAGCGTGAGGTTTAATTAGCAAAGCTTAAGGAGACGGCCCTGTGCTTGGCTCCGTTATTACAGTAAAGAGATTGCCACTAGACTGGAGGTCTGCCATTTGACAGCGCCGTGTGTAAATATAAAAGACCAAATGCAAAAACCCGTGACCAGCAGTTAATTTGCTGGAGCGTAGATTTCTCCCACGTTCTTGTTCTTTGTGTGTGTGTGTGTGTGTATTTTTTGTAAGTATGTGTGTGTTTTTTTCTGCACAGGAGAGGGTGTGAAATGTGTGTCACTTTCTGTGTGTGTCAGACTCTTGTGAATGACACTCGTGTGTAATAATCCTGTGAGTTTTGCACATTTTTGCTAGACAAGCAATAAAATCTTTCCGGAATATAAAAGTGTGTGTGTGTGTGTGTGTGCGTGCGTGTGCGCGTATTTGTTTTTGTATGTGTATCTTTGTGTGTGTGTGTGTGTGTGGGCATGTGCATGGGTTCATACGTGTCCGTATATGTGTGTTAGAGAAAACGGCCAGATGGAGGGGAAAACAATAGGACGGAGAAAATGACTTTTGAAGTTTTATTGCGACATTAAAAGAGCGGTGAGGTTGCGGGCGAGTGAGGCCCCGGACGGAGTACGGAGGGTCGAGGACGGGGCACTCCCTCAGGAGGACCGGGTGTAATCTCCAGAGCCGCCCGCACTCTGGGCTCCTGCAGTCGCTTGCAGTCAAGTCAATATCACAGATAAATATTGCAGCTGGCTCCATTAATATTTCATAATCCCATTTCGGCTCTAAACTACCCTGTTGTTTGACCTGGCATCTGTGAAACCTGCTCTCTTCCATATCTATCAATCTCACGCTCTTTCTCTGTCTCTCTTGTGAGTGTGAGTTAGTGTTAATTTCGTCAGACGAGACGAGAGGAAATATGTTCGTCAACAACCTTTTTTTTCATGACTAAGACGAGACGATGACGAGACGGCAGTAATGTCCTGAAACACTGACTAAGACTATCTTAAGATGCATTATAAAAAAAGACGAGACTAAAATGTTTTGCATGAAATAAAAAACTAAGATAAAATCTCCCTTCATGTTTGTCTACAAAATGAGAAGACAGAATATCTAGCTGTTATATTTTCAAAATATTCGAATGAGTTCATACGCTAACAGCTTTCCTGTAGGCTAGTCTACGTGCTGCTGCTGCAACCCTGTGGCTGCAACACGAAACTACATGGAACAAGAACACTGGAGATTTCTGCCAGAGTTAGCAAGCTAACTACCTAAGCTTTATGCCACAATGCTACATACCCAGAAGTTGAAGCTTCTCTCATACAAATTAACATCCCCAGAATGTCCATACGAAAATGTTCAGCATGTAATGTCAACTATTTATCTAGTTAGACTGATGATTCAAAGTTTGCTAGCAAGTAAGCTAATATGGAAAGTTAAGCTAGCAAGTTAGCTATGGCTAAGATGGAGAGTCTGTTTGGGGAATGTGTTGTGTTTGGTAGCATATTGCCATCTAGCTTAGTGCGGAGTAAAACATTAATAGTTTGGCCCTCTGACAGTGTTTCTCAAACTTTTTCATTTTCAGGACCACTTAACTAACCCTAGCTAAAAAAAAAAAAAAAAAAATTAGACCTACTTCAACAGTAGCCTATAATTAGTCTACACAATAGGCCTACTCACTGAACCACCTTGCTTTTTGTCTTTGCACTTTGCTTATTGTGTCAGAGGATTCATACTGTATGATTTAAACTGGCATATCTTACATAGACAGTGTTGCAGAACTGTTTGGATTTACATACAAGTTATATTGCAAACAACTCATCTATATTATATTTTACCACGCCTGCTCAAGGACCACTTGGGATAGCTTGCAGACCACCAGTGATCCCCCCGACCACACTTTGAGAAACACTGGTCTACTTAAAATGACAGTGGTCCAGTCAAATCTTTTACTGTCTATGGTCAAATCCCAGCCGAGCTATAACTGTAGCTCGACTTACCTGTGCATGTAAACATACTGACTGACAAAAAATCAGAATGAGTAATTATAACAGACGAGTAGCCCTGTGGACACACAATATTGTTGGAAAATTGAGATGTGTGAAACACTATTTAACTCAAATGGTAATCAGAAATAATTTGTTATAAAAAAAGACTAAAATGTGTTGACAAACTGACTAAGACTAAGATACCTTTAGTTTTCTTTTGACTAAAACTAGACTAAAATGACGAGACTTTTAGTCGACTAAAACTTGACTAACAAAAATGATATTTGAATGACTAAATATGACAAAGACTAAAAAGGACATTTCGTCACAAGACTAAGACTAAGACTAAATTAAAAATAGGTGACAAAATTAACACTAGTGTGAGTGTGTGTGCGCTTTAGACTTTTCTTGCATATTGATTGATATGGGAGTGTCTATTTCAGAGAGAGAGGATAATAATGCATCCTGATAATGAGGTAGAGTGTGTGTGTCTCTGCATGTATGTGTGTGTGTGTGTGTGTGTGTGGGTGGGGGGTTAGTAAGTGGCTGTATATGTGTAAGTCTGTGCGTGTGGGGTTGTGTAGCTGTGTAGCTATATAGGTGTGTGAGTGAATGTTTATCACACACCGTGTGAGTGTGTGCAATGTACTGTTTCTGAAGTGAGCTATTTATGAGGTGTCTGCCACTGCTGGATGACTGGCTTTATGGCTGATCCTGAGAAGTGAGTGTGTTTATTTGCCCTTGTGTGTGTGTGTGTGTGTGTGTGTGTGTGTGTGTTTTAACTGATCTTATGGGAGCCAATGTGTGTAACTTTAAATTGCATGCATTCAGATCTTGGCAGGGATATCTCACATCAACAAGACAGCTTTCATTTGGATCAGACCGAGTCTTCAATATCATTTTTTCAGACTCCTTCATGCCCCATTTGCATGCGAGGGAGAGGAAGGAGGGATAGAGAGAGGGAGAGGGGTGTTTTGTCAAGCTGCCACTAGGCAGAAGCTGTTTATGTTGTTGTTCTATCTATTAGAGTTTGCTGACTATATTGGCGATATACCATTAAAGGGAGACGGAGACTCAAAGTAGATTGCAATTTCATTACAGACCAGAATAACTGCGTAAATGAAAACACTTTCTCTCTCAGAAAAAAAAGCAACAAGGAAATTGCCCTCGCTCGCCCAATTGTATGAGAGCAGTTCCCATGACAACGCCCACACGACTCTTTCCTCCCCAGAGTGGGATGTTGGGAGACTCTGTCTGAGTTGCCGTGGCATCATCGCCATGGCGCTGGCCACTGGGCTAAAGATACCTTGAGTGGAAGGTAAAGTTAGCTCTGCTGGCTGGGCGGGGTGAAGGTGGCGTGGATGGCAGGGGGTGAGGGGGTGGGGGAGGTTACTCTGACTGACAGCTGGCCTGAGAGGAGGGCAAGTGGGTGTGCCATTGACGTGGGCGCACACAGCACGGGCACCCAGTGAAGCAGTGAGTGTGCTGGGGCTGGTTGGTGTGCCAGGAAAATTGATGACCACTGTGAAGAAAAAAAAAACAAACAAAACAAACCAAAAAAAGGCCCACTCCGTCTGCAGCCCACACCAGTGTGAGGTCGACCTTGACGGGCCAGACAGAGTTAGCAGGAGCTGCTCCCCTCCACTGGCAGAAGTCCATTTGTTCTGGCCTGTGAGATGGAGAGACAGATAAAGATACAGAGAGAGAGAGAGAGAGAGGGAGAGGATGGGAGGTGGAGAGAAAGAGAAATTGAGAGAGGGACAGGAAACAGAGTGAGAGGGAGAGAGATTGAGTGAGGTGGGATGGTGGGATAGATAGATGTTTGAGAAAGGGAGAAAGTGATAGGGGAGGATAGGGCATGTGAGGACAGATGGCAAATGCTGTGGGAGAGACTGAGGAGGCAAGATGGAGAGATAGTCAGTCAAAATCCAAAAAGGGAGGGACACAGAGATAAGGGGGTGAAAAAGGTTCCCTGCCAATACAGCTGTGTCTAGAGGAGTCTTGGTTCTTTTAATTGAATGTTTTGTCACTGTGGTGGTAGGTCATGGTAGCAGTCCACAAATGTGAACACCAGGACAAATAAAAACGGAAAAAGAAAAGTTCAGTTGTTTTGTGAGATATACCATGAAAGAGAGAAAGAAGGAGAAAGAGAGTGAATTTGAATTTGAAAGAAAGGCCACCTTACAGTAAATGAGTGCCAGAACTCCTGAGGAGTGTATTGATGAGCTGGATGTTTTGCTAATGGAACTGTGTGGGCTTGTTCTGTTTGTTCAGACAGCACATTCGCCTGTGAATCGGGCCTGCCCGTTGCTGGTTCGATGCCCATCGACTGTGATAAAGTGAAGCCCAGCAGGATTTTGTTCTTGCTAATGCACAAGGCTCCCTGCTGGTAGCTGTGCCCGAGCTGTCTTCACCCTCGGCCTACACATCACCACACACGGTGGGGTAAACTCACAGAGAACTTTGAGTGTCTGGTGAGTGAATGACATTCAAAACGATACAAGCATCCATCTCCCTCTTCAGTTAGAGCTTAAATGATATCGGAATCTGAGAATGCTATGCTAATTCTATTCCACTGCAAATGTACAGTATGCCCATGCCAGCTTAATGTACTAAGCAAAAGGAACAGACATCTATTTGTGTACAGTGCATTTAATCAGTGATGCTAATCATATGACAGTAGCTATAGCCATTTCACATTACACATGCTGTACATTACATTACACTAATTCTTACTGTTTCTATAGTAAAACAGTAAGCCTAATGAACCTCTTCAATATATTACAATACACTGTATTGTTCCTGACATCTGACCCAATTATTAGGACCGCCGCTAGCGAAGCAGTCATATAATGATTGTCAAAGTTTTTTTTATCATCTACTTCCTGAATTTTTGGTCAACGATACCCGGGACACGGAAACACCGGTGCACATGAAATTTGGTGGGTACGTAGCCCCACTAGACTTTTACGGAAAAATTTCGTTTCGTCCCCGGGGGCCACTTCATTCGCGCTTTCCTTGACTCATGGAGCTGCGTGAATTTTATTACAACTTTTCGCCACGATATGGCAATTTAAGTCCGCTTGATACTGTAAGGCGTAAGCCATTGGTTTCCAAAGGAGATTTTATTTGTGTCGCCAGCATAGCCTATTGACAATTTATGTTGTAAATAGGCCTACCTGTAGCTTAGGGAAGCTAACAGCTTTCTATTAGGATCTAGTTTGTTAGTTACAGTTTTGTCATAACTCCCTGATGCATTTTTGCATTTAGAATAGCCAGAGCGTGGATATCTCAATCGGAAAAATAAACAATATCGGGTGCCTATGGACTAGGCTGGGTGAACCTAGCCTGATCTGCCCGCTATTTATTTTTTGATTTCTTAAAAGATTGAGCTTGGTATGGTGAAAGCCAGACTAGCAATGGACCTCAGTTACACAATGCAAAGGAACATGAATCAGCCTATATTTGCACGAACAATAACGGACAAAAGCTCTTCAACTTTGGCCCGTTAAAATATGTACATGTATGAACAGTCTAGCGACGCATTTCATCAAGGCCCATTTGGACATGTCAGTTATTTGCACCACTGGTTAGATGTAAAACAGCATTTCATTTCAGACTACTGTTACTTAATTTGTGCATTAACAATAACGTTCCAGACTACTGTTACTTAATTTGTGCATTGACAATAAAGTATCACATGAACTAAAGATGACTAAAATCTTATGTAGAAGAAGAAACATTCACAAAAAATCCATCCATCCAAAAATGACCTTTGTTTTTGATAGCTGTTGAAAACGGCATGGAACTGACAGAGATGTTTTTGTTTATAAATAAATAAATAAATAAAATTTAATCTTCTTTGGCTATTCTACAATCTATTCACCTTTTCAGCACCAGTAGGCTACTTTCTGTGCAGCCGCACACACACACTCAGGCATGCCAAACAAGCATACACAAAAGTTTCAAGAGTGGGGGATGGAGTAAAAGATGGAGACAAATTGAAGTGTGATTTATTTTCGCGGAACGGATGTACAGGACTGAGCGACGGTCATATTTTGTACCGCTATGCGGTACATCTAGTTCTATCTTGTCATGCTCTCATATTACTGCAAGCTAACCTGACACTTGAGGTATGACAAAGTTATGTTTGCCAAACCACTAAATAGCTCCGTGTTTCTGATGCTGTACCAGCTGTTCAGCATGAGCAGCTTTGTTAGTGGACATGAATATACAGTATGTGAGTTACATAATGTTAAGCTAAGAGGTTAGTTCCTACTTATCAGAGTAGAATGAATGCGGAAAGGAAAGTGTGCAGTGTGTGTCTGCAGGCAATGCTGGGATTGGAGGCAATCTGACAGTTCGGTCAGAAACGATTCCGCCATTTTGAAATGTGAACACCTCCCGGGCTGAGAGACCTCGCATTTTGGGATCCAAGAAGCTGTCATCTCGGCGGGCATGTGTTAGACTTCATATATCCAAAAGAAACGTGCCCCGTGGTGGTTTGGGTTCTCATGCAAAAACCAACCTTATCCATCTATACAGTACATACATAATCATCCTCCGAGAATGTCTCTGTTTATATTTGACTTGACTGCACATCAGCCCATTTGTCAGATGTGAGCAACGTCTTCAAAAGTGAAAAGTTCACTCGTTTTTTTCTCCCACTGATAACGGTAATGTCACAGATTCTGCAGAAGCTCCTCCAGCAAAGTTAGTCAGTGCGAGACTTTCTCTGAGGATTCTGTGATTGATGAAAGTGACTTCCTTGGAGCCACATTTGAGACCCTTCACAAACGTCTTTCTCCACGCCTCATGGCTAAGATGACCTCTGCTGATCTGGGGTCAGCAGAATCAGAACCAGTGAAAACCCACTAGCTTGTTGTTTACCTGCACCTGTAGGAAAGGTTGTTCAGCTTGATTACAACATCTTCTCAGTAACTTTCCACTGGGTTATTTCCACTCTGTTCACATTGTAGAGGAGTGAAAAGGGGAAGTGAATGGCTCTGAGGATGGAGGGTTAGCCTTTGTCTAACCTAGAATTGAGGTACACAGTTTAAAGTAAAAAAAGCCGAGCTTGAAAACCACTGCAGTCATCAACCATGGAACAACAAGGAGAACACCCCCAACCACCCAATGGTATCATACCTCGCTAACCTTGAGCACAATAGAATACATTACAGAGTGCCAGCAGGGGCCTTTCTCAGTTCATTTGCCCCTCAGCTTATATAATAGATCTAATCTGTATGCTGTGTGTGTGTGTGTGTGTGTGTGTGTGTTGCTGTTCAGCTGAGTCCCTGGACACACTTATTTACATTGCTGCTGATGTATGATGGGAGGCGGTGTGTTGTGTTGTTTGGGCAGGTCTCGGGGGCGGTGAGCGCTGGGTGGTGTGGTGTGGAACGGGCAGCTCTTTTGGCTTCCGTGGCATTTAATGGTGTGGAGTACATTAGCTGTGACTGATCTGTAAATATGTCTGCTTTCTGCTGCCTCAGCAGTCACCCGTGCCGACATGGATCAAACTGCTGCAGTGCTCTGTTCGCACTCCCCTGCCTCTCTCTCTCTCTCTCTCTCTCTCTCACCTCTCTGTTGTTCTCCTCTCTGCATCCTCTGTTCTCCCCCTCTCCTCCTTTCTCCATCAGATCCGCAGTTTCACCTCCTTGAGGCTGATTTGGAGGAAGGCCAGACTCCCCCTTCCCCCAGGAGTCACATCAGCTCGGTGCGCAGAGAGCCAACGCAGTCGAGGGAGTTGAGCTGCCTAACCCCCCCTCCCCTTCCCCGCTACACACACACTTCCTTCTATAACCCCGTCTTTATGGAACATGCTTTTCCCTCTTCTTTTCTTCTTATAATTTCTTCCTCTCACTCGTCCGTCTCTTTCTTATGTTTCACCACTTTTTCCTTCCTTTTTTCCTTGTCTTTTCACACCTCTTCCTGAGCACGGCCATTAAAAAGCCATGAAGATGTGAACAAGGTGCAAAACAGAATCCTGACCCAGTGTTAGAAAAGAATGAAAAAAGACTCTCTTTTTATTCATATGAACACATTATGATATAATTTACCCGAAAGTGAGAACATTTAGCCATGACCTTGGCCGATCCCTCCGCATTTCCCTTTGTGTCTTTTGAACACTATGAGGGACCAGCAGTTGAAGCAGGTCCTCCTTTGTGGAACTAAATAAATTTCTGGAGTACAAATGGAGTGATGGAGTGAACGGGTGGGCCTTTTCCTTGGAGTCGCCTCAGGGCCTCTCTTTTAAGGTGAACTTCCAGGGAAGTGAGAACAAGGCAGGGTGGATCCAGGAAGAGGCTGTGCTGATTTGAAGCGGTGCAACCAGGATTTTTACCCAAGTGCAATGAATAGTATTTCACTGGGATTTCGTCAGCACCGTGTGTAACCTTAGGAATAAGTGTGTTTGAAATCTCACAAACGGTTCGGACAAATTGCTTGATTTAAAACCAGTCCAGTAGAATTTTATTAATTGCCTGTTCCATTTATATTGCTGGTGGTGGTGTACTTCAACCATCCATTGATGTCTGTGATTAAAAAGCAATATTTGACATTTCTTTCTTATAAAAGAAGCATGAAATGTTATTTTATTGCAAAGCAATTTTTTTTAAAAAAAAGGCTGTGTGTAGCCCACTTAAATCCACAAAACTGTGTAAACTGATCTTGAACTCATTACATCACAAGATTTATACATTTTAAGATTTTACATCTAGAAGTTTTCTTGTAGAGCAATGGGGCTCTAGAGAATGCCTATGGGTGTTATATAAAATCGTACCATTACAACATTAGGAGGCAGGCCAGAGAGTCTCACTGTACCTACAAACTCTAACAACATCTCTAGAATACACTGGATGGACTAAGCAGGTGACTAGCGTAACAACCACTATGGTGTTCACTAGTCAAACACTACCCTAAATGTGAAAAACTGCCAGGATCAATCAGCACGTGTTAAAGGAGCAAATTATTCTATTCTTCCTGCTCAGCAACAATAGCATTATTTTTCGTCGGTCTAGACCCGCGGCACTCAAAGATGAGTATAGGGCTTGCCAATGTGAGGTCAGGCCTGTGTCTGGCCGGAGCCAGACAGCGGAGGTGGGCCCTTAAACAAATGTGACTGTGGCCTTAGGGGAACGATCCTCGAGAGTCTGAACCTTTTCACAGCCGCCGTCTGGGCACCGAACTGATAGCACAAGCTCTACCATTTGCATAGGGGGAGGAAGAGAGCAGGGGAGTCTGGGTAATGAGGGTGTTGTGACACGGCGTTGAGGAAGAGGAGGTCACGAAGGGTCGAGTGGGAGTGCTTTGAAAAGGTTAACCTCGATGTGATAAGAAGTCCTCTCCTACACCATTGCGGCTTCTGCTCCCGCTATGGTCACACACACACACACACACACACACACACACACACACACACACACACCACACACATAGCAGAGCACATACACTCACAGAACACACACACACAAAGAGCACACACATTGTCACAGTAATTAACAGATAACCTTTAATGAGGCGACCGGCCCCGGTGGCCCTTAACGAGGGAAATGTCAGTGTGGTGCGGTCCAGCTCTAACAGGGAGGAGGAGGACGGGCTGCGTGGCCACATTCTGCCGCTCTGATGGAAGTGTGGGCTGATACGCTAGGCTGCAAATGCCAGCTGACCAGAGCATTTAGCACACACATTCAAAACGCAGCGTGGGAGAGCGTCACTTGTGCTCAGTTTTAGCTTGTTGATCGGGGGACTTGAAATGGGTCGACTTTCCATATCTCCTCAGCCCCCTGTTTTTGGCCCATTTGCCCTCCACTTCTCTTCCTCTCTCTCTCTCTCTCTCCCTCTCTCTGGATCTTTCCATTCCTCTCATGTGTCACGCCATATCTCTCTCCTCTCCTCCTTTCCTCCCTCTCTCTCTCTCCCTTCTCTGTTTCTCTATGCTCATTAAGGGCTCCAGATGCTCTGCACTCTTCCTGTTGTCACTATCTGCTGGCTTGCTGCTCAGGCCCCAGCGTTGTTGCTATTGTTGTTGTTATTTTTTATTGTGGAATAATTCAGTGCCTTTGGGTCTCATTTATACCGACGACACGTTCACACAGTCTGGGCTCCTGGAAATAAATAAGCCACTGTGCCGGTAATGTAATAGCTTTTTCAGATTTAATTTGGCTCGGACGGGCAGCGGTATTGGCATGCTTTTGTTTTATATGCCTTGCCACATGCACTCCTAGATATATGGATACATGTGTGTGTGTGTGTGTGTGTGTGTGTGTGTGTGTGTGTGCAAAGCGTGACAGATGGAAAGGTGCTGTGCTCGTTTCAGCATAAACAAGAGGCCCCCATGGCGGGTCGTCTGGGGAGCTCCATGGGTTGAGATTGAGAGAGGAGGCGCTAAGCCATCACTCAGGAGATGGAGCCAATGCTGAAGCTCAATGTCACAGTAGGGCAGGGCAGGGGTAGGATCATGCCCATCACCCCCATGGAGGGCTGCAAGGGGCTCAGGTCTCTGTGAGTCTCACTCTCTCACTGCTCAGGCTTCTCTTTTTTCTTTTTCAATTGGAGCCTTGATGGTGTTTGGCACTCTGGTAAGAATGGTGAGGGGCAGTGTAGGGGGAGACAGGAGAGCAAAAGAGGGCCATGGAGAGGAGGAGAGGAGAGGGGAGTAGAGGAGATCAGGGATGGATTACTGCACAGGCCTACCGGGCCCAGGCCCAGGGGCCCAAGGGGTCAGGGGGCCCTAAAGCCCAAGCCTTTGCATGGAATCATTGCCTAAATATCAACAAATCAGGATGTAGGCTATGAATCTGATTGAATTTAGTATTGGCCATCCCCAAAATGCACCAGAATACAGGAAATCACATCAAACAAATTTACAAAAATTTGGGACCCCCAAACCCCCCACTCCCACAAATGTGACAATTAGTGCGGGGCCCTTAATACATCTGGGCCCAGGGGCCCGAAAGTTCATAATCCGTCCATGGAGGAGATGAGGTGAGAGTGATGGTGTGGGGAGGAAAAGAGGAGATGAGAGGGGAGTAGAGGAGAGGAGGAGAGGGAAAGGGAGGATAGGAGGTGAGAGTGATGGTGTGGGGAGGAGAGGAGGAGAAGAGAGGGGAGCACCATGGAGGGGATGAAAGGGGTAAGAGAGGAGAGTGTCTGCGTGCTGCAGAGCTGATTGAGCTCCTTCTGCCCTGCTGGGCACAGTGGTGCCAGCGTGCCACCCTGCCAAGAGTTGACACAGCTGCCAGACAAGAGGGAGACCAATGGAGAGCTACCTGAGAGGGAGATCATCAGGAGCAGAGAGAGAAAGAGAGAAAAACAGGGAGGCTACAGCGGGCACGTAACTGAAGCGTTCCGTTAACCCTTAAAGGTGTAGGTTTTTGAACATTCTAAGTTCCGCAACAATTGAAGGTTCTAAAATTCTATGTTGAATTCAATGAACCCAGATATTCTTTAGAATGTTCATTTCCCAACATTCCCGTCACACCGGTGTGACTGTACTCCTTTAAGGGTTAATGTAGCGTCTGCTGCAACAATTAGCTTCCACTATAATGAATGGAACTGGCTACACCAGAAACAATCAAAAAATTAGACCAGTCTTCTAATTACTATTTTCTAGTCTACTATTTTTATGCTACATGAACGGAGCGTTTCAGTTGACCCTGTGTAGCCCGGGTGACAGAGAGAGATGAGGAAGAGAGAGCAGTAGGGAGAGACACAGAGAGGAAAGGTGAGTGAGAACTGAGAGAGAGAGAGAGAGAGAGAGAGACAGAGAGAAAGGCAGAGATGAAGAGAGAGATTAGGAATGAGTGAAAAGGGAGAGGATGATATGAGAGAATAAGAATGGTTTACAAAGAGAGGGAAAAGCTGGTAAGGATAGATAGAAACAGCTGGAGAGGACAGTGGACAGGTCTAACTTTTAACTATTAAGGACACCTGCTGGTTAGCCTTATTGTACATCAGTCCAATTTCTGTCTTTCATAAAACTCCTCTCTATCCACACACACAGACATACACCTACACAAACTCTGTCTCTTCTCATTTCAGCTCACAGTAGATCAAATGCAGGTGAAACCTTTTTCTTTATGTATCCGAGAGATAACAAAGAACCTTTGGAGATATTTTTTGAAAGTCAGGTCACAGGTTATGTTAGTGTTCTGATTGCAGCATTGCTTTTCCATTGATTTCTGTTCAATATAATATAATACACCTTCCCCTGTGTGAATGGAAAACCAAACAGTCTTGAGGTTATCCGGAACAATAACTAATCAGCTAGATGATTTCTGTTTGTAAAATTATGACTCACAAATAATTTGCATCTCTCTCTATATCTTTCTCTCTTTCTCACACATACACTCTATCTCTCCTTTTGTGTGTGTGTGTGTGTGTGTGTGTCTGCACTGAGGAGTTACATGAAGTGTTTATGTCTGTCTGTGTTTAACTTCCCCCAGGCTAATAACAAGCACCATCCAACCAGCTTGCAGGGTGTACTCAATGCTTGCTATATAATAATGACATCACTGAGGCTTATTTTTTTGTCAGACCAGGGACTCATGTGGTGCTTCTGATTGAGCTCTCTCTGTTACACACACACACACACACACACACACACAAATCAAAGACAGGATCACCTACACCCACCCACCCTATCCCCCCCCCCCTTTCTCTTTTCTATTCTCATTATTTAGCTCCATGGGGAACGACTACATCTGTTCCCTCTTCAAGAAGGTAAAGCCCTCCTTCAGTTCCAAACATATGCACCTCTCCCCACCATACCCCGCTACCCAGCTAGCTGTTTATCTTCACATTTTACTCCACTGGATCCATTTTAAGCGTGAAAAGGAAATAATTTAAAAAAAAAAAAACACAAACTTTCATTGACACTTAATTTACTTGTTGAATCGCAACCCTCTGCCCAACCTCCTGTGGGTAAAGTTACTCAGCGCCGCTGTGCGCAAATGAGCTCAACTTGTTTATTTTTGTCGAGTTATGTTAGCACGTTGAGTCCTTTAGCCTTGTTATTACCCGAATGTATCTCACTAAATGCAGCTGTCTCCGATAGCGTTCGGGGCTAATGCGGCTCTCGGGAGATACCCCGACTCTCCATTAGTGTCAGTACTCTCAATAGCGTGCTATCTAATTGCAGACAAACAGGCTTTGTTTTTAGTCATTTTTGGCCTGATCGGACCATTAATGTCACTGAGTGTTTGAAAGCGCACTCCAAATGCACCGGAACATCCAGCAATTTAAAAGAAAACAAAACGCGAAACACAGCAGATAAACTACCCCAATTTGCAACCTCAAACTAAAGAACTTACCGAGAAAACATAAGAAAAGCAAAATGAACAAAATGGTACTGTGAAAACAACTGAGGGAGTGTACTGTAGTTCCATTCTGGACAACTATTGTCCTATGATCCTTCACAGACAACCCTGCAGTTATGTTTCACTACCAAACATCATCCATACCTCATTTATAAAGTTTTCAGCATGTGACAGGGTGGTGTAGCCTACACTAATGAAAAGGAAGAAAAGAAAAGCTTGATTGTCGCTGCAGGTAGAGAGTAAACATGGAGTCGGTGCTTTGAAATGCAATCACGCGCGAATAATCACCCACATTGTTCGTTCTTGCACATGTCTCTCTAACTCCCGTTGTTCTTCCACTTTTTTTTCCACCAATTTTCTTTGTAAGAGCAACTACTTCATCTTTTTAAAGTGTACTTTCGTCAGTCTAGTTTAAGCAATTTTTTTTCCAAGGCTGATTAATTATTACTCCACACTCATTTGCTATCCTAGCCATGGATGGTGGCTAAAGAGAAGTAATTCCATAAAGGGCGCTGCCATATCCATCACACTGAATGAGCCTCATTCTGCACCCACTGAGCATTTGACTCCATAAAGAATAGCAGTGTTCCATGCGTATGAATATAAAAAAAACATACACCGTGTCTCTACATAAGTCATCATGGTTAAATGCAATGCAAATGTTTCCTGAATCCAATATGACTTTCCCTGAGTCTTTAGGGAGTCTTTCACCAGTGTGCACGAACTGAGAGACATCCCTCCATCTCGGAGGCTTTCTGTGAAACAGGATTCAGGCTCCATCTTATTGACACATGGTGCCCTTACTCTGTGGTATTAAAAGCCAGAGCGGGAGGCTTAGGGACCCTTATGAACAGCGTGTGCACGGAGTAGCATGACCCTCTGACATTTGTCTTCCCTTTATTACAACGCGGAGAACATGCAGGGATGCAGGGAACATGCGGCGGCCATATCATGTACTGCTTTGCGGTGGATCTACTGGTATTTGGAGTAGATATTTATGATCTCTGTGTGTGTATCTGTGTGTTCCATGTAATGGAAAATGGACATTCAAATCAGTATTGACAGGGTTGTTGTGCTGTCAGTGGTTGTTAAAAGCACAGAGCAGCTGGAAGAGAGGAAGAAAGAAGAGAGAGAGAGGGGGGGAAGAGAGAGAGATGTTGTTCCTCCATAGTTAATATTGATTTCATAACGGCCATTCTCATGGCCTTCCACCTCCAGCTGGACACACGCTTTGCCGTTACGGTTGTTTAGGAACAGGCTGCAAGTTGTAACAACGAATGCCGTGCATGGACGATGCCCATACCCCAAACATTATTCCCTTCCCTTTGTGTGCATATTGTGTGTGTGTTTATGTGAGTATGTTTGCGTGTGTTAATGTGAGTGTGTGTCTGTCTGTGTTTGTGTGTGTTTATGTGAGTGTGAATGCATATGTTCATGTGTGCCTGAAGCCCTTTTGGATCCAGTGAAATGGAGGGGAAAATGCCAACGTAAACAATCATTTGTTCTTCTCTTATCTCTGGCGTGTCAAGAGAACTTTTGCAATGTGAAATGTTCAATTACTGTGGAACGGAGGCTCCACCACGTTCAACAAAACTGAGACGACATACAGCATGCTGATGCTTCCCTTCCTCCCTGCCCACCTCATATCACTTCACTGCATGCTTTTCCTTTTACATGCTTGTTTTAGTTAGTGTGTATAGTGTGTATGTACTGTATACATATGTGTGTGTATGTGTACATGTGAGACAGCGTGTGTGTCTGTGTTTCTATGTACTGTATATGGAGTGTGTGTGTGTGTGTGTGTGAGAGAGTGCACTAAGAGGAAAGTGTGGGGGTCCACCATAACTGGGTTAGCTTCTCCATTCTGCCTTCTGTTGGGGGCTGTAATGAAACCTCTTTGTTATTGTTTTCAGTGCCAGCGAGTTCATTCTAATTCCTGTCACTCTTGCGCTCACAGTGCAACCAATGCGGCCCTCGTGATGTGTGCTCTCACCGCCGCTTAGTGACACTCTCTTGTTTGTTAGCCAGAGGGGAAAAGGAGTTTTTCGAGCCCACAGCCTCTCTCGCACTTTAACCACCCCCCTCCCCTCAACACACACACACACACACACACATACATGTCCAACATTAGGAGCCGCCGCGTCCCACAAAACCTCTGTTCGCTCAAAACAAATGACTCGAAATCAAAAGGTGGTTCAATTGGGGAAAGCAGGAGGGATTTAGCCGATAACTGATATGGCGCTTGAAGGGGGGCCACGGCGATACACACCTAATACAAATATAAACCTGCTGTAATCCACCTCCCTGGAGGCCTGTTTGTCTGTGAGAGGCCACCATTGATTTATTTTGGGAAGGGTAGAGGGGTGAGGGGGAGGGAGGTGGGGGTGGGGTGTGGTGGGGGGGTTGTATCAGAGCCTGCTGCCATCCGCAGCACATTGAGTTATTGGTTTATCGAGCCGCGGAGAAGGAGAGCGTGTCAGAACGGTGACACGGGAGCGTGGTCCGGGACACGAGCGATTGCCGGGTCTTAAGCACTCATAATGGCGCCATCAGCTCAGCGTGCCAGAGCTACTGATCCTTGTGTCCTATACTGAAACTGGACACACAGTCCCCCTGTTACTGTAAATGTAATGGTACAGAAGGACCAAGTCCAATAGGTTCCATACCCAGCCTGACGTTTTGACCATTTTCACCCCTTCATCAGGGTCATGGCGTAGAAATCACCACAATTTCAGTCTGACACAAGAAGCATCAGAGTTGTGCAACAACACATTGTTTCCATGCTTGAAGTTTTTACTCTTGGTGTCAACACCAGATTACCAGATTACCTCAATAAAAAATAAAACACATCTCTGCTGAAAGCTGCTTTGGATAAAATAATCTGTTTTATGAATAAATAAGCATAAGCATAGTCGACAGTGAAATAATTTTCTCTGGTGTCTGTCGTCCACACCAGGGCACAGGTCGTGGTCTGCTGTGAGTCGGAGTTGCTTCTAAAATGGTGGCCACTAGAGGCCAGCCTGGGTGATGCTCACGTAACTCCACCAACAAGGTATAACTGAGAAACATGTTTGACTGTGACCTCTTAGCATTAATGGATGGTCAACGCAGCAGACACTCATCAGAGGACTGCAGTGGGCGAAAGGGGGGCGTAGTGCTAGATCATGAAATTCAAATAGCAAGCTGCTAGCCTAGAAATCTAGACGTACCCTAGCGGCAGCAAATTACATTTGCTTCCAGGGCTAGTCTGGACTCTCCGTTGGCTTGTGAGCTCGAATTATTAAACTTCTACCATACCAATCAAATCGTGTATAGAGTCGTTAGGCGGGCTTAACATAATGATTGATGGCAGAGTTGCAATGGTTTGGCTTGATTTCCCTGCTACTTGAAAACAAAGAAGATGGATGTTGCTGTTGGCCAACAGTGTGACACGAGTTAAGCTTGTTTTAAGTTGGCAAAAGTTTGAACTAGCCAACTAGCTCCGCTGGTGGGAAAACGCATGGGACTCAGCGCTGTCCTATTGTGTGCAAAGGGAATTTGAAAGACAACTGATTATCCCGCCCCTCGGACTGAGCACTGCGAATGGTGAGTGCCCAGACCCTACATTTCAATGTGGGTCTGGCTCGTCAGACTAGCAAGCTGCAGATCCAGCAAGTGTCCTACAGGCCAGAGTGAGGGTTCTGAATGTAATTCTGGCTGCCATAGGAAGCCAATGAAGAGTAACTAACAGAGGAGTTACACATGTCTTCCTTGGCTGATGCGCTGCAGCGTTCTGAATCATCTGTAATGGCCTCACTACGCAAGTAGGTAGGCCAGCTAACAGTGAACAAATGTTACATCCTAGTGTATCGTAGTGTGTGTGAAAGATATAAAGAGAGTCTGATAAGTGCTACACCTTACTGTTGGTAGGTATACTGTAGGTCCCCCATAATATGTAGCACTTTATTGTATATCACTTTGGATATGTTGAGGGACAAGTGTATCTGGATATCAGTACATCCATTCATCCAGTCCGTAAAGATATATAGAGCTTTCATACACCCATTTTTAAGAGGCATTTAGGTATTTCTATAGACTCATAGAGACTCCTCCCTTTCTCATTGTGTCATGTTTATTATGCATTTGCCGCACTAGTCCTTGAGATGAAGCTAGCATAATGACATATTGTAGCCACTGTGTTAGAAATTAGGTGTTTCTTTTTTCATTTTATTGTTCTGCTGTACGTACAAAGGCCCTGTCTGCACATATAGTGTAGACAATCTTGTTTGTTATTTGTATTCCTCGACAGCAGTAAAGAGAAAGCGTGCTGTCATATCGCGCGGCGCACAAATGTACTCGGCATTAGCTCACCCATGAGAGTAAATGGGAAGCTGTGGCCTGGATTTCTGATGGCGCTCTGCTCATTTGTCTTCCCCAGTCTGACGGCCTTGTTTTGTCTCACAGCAACATTTTGTGCAGCATGTATTTTGCAGGGAAGGGAAAAATCGGGGGTAACAATCACCAGCTTTTTCCTTTGGCACTACGGGGCCCGATGCAGGGCCAGTGTTGATTCAATGAGACATGACACAAATGCTTGAGCCAAATACTCGCAGCTACATAAACACACACACACACACACACACACACACACACACACACACACACACACAGACACACTCTCTCACTCTTTCTCTCTCACACACACACACACACACACACACACACACACACACACACACACACACACACACACAAATATATTGCTTTATTAAGTCATAAACAAAAACATGTGTTGATGCACACTTTGACGTATAGCTTGTTGACTCTTCATTAAAATGTACCCAACCAACAGAGAGGCTTCCAAGCTGAATAAATGTTTGCCCTGCGCAAACAGAGAAATGTACATATATAGTCCCCCCTCATTCCACTCTGGACACACATCAGTGAGTTTCATTTACCAGTTATTGTTTGCATCCCATGCATAGAGTACGACAACACACACACATACACACACACACACACACACACACACACATGCCACCTCAAACTCACTCTTTTTTGTTGGAATTAAATTTAGCTCAGTGTGTGTGAAATTAGATAAGGCTTTTACCCTTTTATGTTTTCTCTCTCCAAATCTAAAAGGTTTTTTTTCTGCACATAATCACATTGCTCTGTGTTGCTCCATTGTGTTTATTGGAATCATTGTTCTATGGCATAGGTTCTCAAAGTGCGGCCCGGGGGCCAATGGCGGCCCGCGGAAACATTTTTGGCGGCCCGCGATACCATCTGTAAAACTGTACAACTGTACTGTGTGCTTTGAAAAGAATGAATCTCCGTTTAGTGGTATTTCGTGGCCGTCAGGTTTTCCTGTGGTGCTTTGGTAGCTGGAATTGGCCCTGAATAAGGCCTATGCTGATAAGAAGCAAGGTACACTGAGGCTGTTTGTTCTAAATACTGGTAAGCTTGTACTTGAAATGGACTGCACACAGGACTGTTATATCCCACATTAGTCTGTTGAGGGTAGAGAACCCCAGGGATTGTGTGTGCATTGCAATTTTTCTTAAGATTTTCACAAGTTTTGCCAGGTTTAGCCTCAGTTATGAATTAAAATGTGTTCAATGCAATAAATATAAACTGTAGAGATGCAACCTGGTCATTAAAATGATTACAAATGGGATTTATTTTCCAGGTTTTTTTTTCTCCCCCCGCCCCTTTGGCGGCCCTCAGTTCAATGTTGGGTTCCTGAATTGGCCCTCACCAATCAAAACTTTGAGAACCCCTGTTCTATGGCATTCCCCTTGTGCTTGTGCCAATCAGACAAACACTCATCCAGTTTGACCTTGACCCTCGTCCTAGAGCGACTTCATATCAAAACTAATTCATTCACATGTGCATATTCCCCCGTGTCCTTGATCAGGTTATAAGGTATTTCCAGTGTGTCTTTATGGTGTGCAATTCTTTCTTTTCTTTTATGACATGCATTGTAGAATCTGTGCATATGCATGACATTGACATGTAAGTATACCCTCATGTCTTTTACCTTGTTGCAATGTAGACTTTGTTTTTGCAGAGTTATTTTAAGTGCATTGGCTAATTTGTAAAGGATAATGCTATAGTGCCTGTCCAGTGAGCAGCATCCAAACTTAGCCATTCGCGCTAATCTATTTTTCCCACCTCTGTCTACGTCTTTGCTTGTTTGGAGAGACGGGTGCTGCAGGGAACCCTCTGGAACTCAGCAGGCCTGTCTACCTCGAGCTCTCTCCCTCTTTGCCAGGCATCACCAGAATCAAAGCTAGTGATCCGTAAGCTCGGGCAGCTCTGCTGGAGAGAATTCTGTTTGTCTGAGAGCGAAGGAAGGAAGGAAGGAGGAAGGTAGGTGAGGAAAATAAGATGAAAAGAAGAAAAAACGAGAAAAGAATCTGGTGAATTATTGAGCTTGGTTGAGGCTACAGTCAGACTGGGAGCAATATGCACACACACACACACACACACAAAACATTCCAAAAACATTCCAAATCTAGTTTTTATACAAGCCAGGCTGCTAGGGACATATAAATCACAGCCTTCACTATACCACACAGGACTTCCCTGCTTTATTGTTAAGAAAGCACCAGTTTCGTCTGTGTGTAATCCCCAATGGCGAGCGAGTTCTTGCCAGCAGGCGGGTAGGGAGGCAGGCATGCCCGCGTGCTGGTTTGTGTTGTCTAACCTTTCAATCAGCACCTGCTTTGGACATGGCGGGCCAGGTGAGACGCAATCCATCACTTTAATCCATCATGCGCCGTGGTCCGCCAAGGAACCACTGCTCGGAGCGGCGGAACATACGGACGAGGCCTCGGCGGAATGTGGAACCGGGAGCTCCCAGGCTCCGAGGTCATTCAACATCTGGTGGTGTTTCCCCAGCACTGAATCACGCGCAATGACCCCAGCCAACCTCACTGTTTATCAATACACCTAGCCTCTGGAGGAGAGTGTGGGGTAGGGGAGGGGAGGGGAGTGGGGGCGTGGGCTGACTCAGAGTGACATGTTTGGGGGTAGTCAGATTAGATCTGTGCCTGAGATAGGAACTGCCTGAACCATAGCAACAGGGTGGGAGTCGAGCTGGTTTCTCTCTCTCAAACTCTCTCTTTCTCTACACCTCCATTTATATAGCTGTGTGGAGAATCACCACCTGTCCTCAAATACTCACACACACATGCACACACACACACACACACTCAGACACAGAAACAGCTCATCTGTCAATAATTAATTTCAGTCCCATTTTTGCAGAATTACTATTGATAAAGAATAACTTACACAGTTGTCAAAAACATACCTCATACATCCATCTATTTTTCATACACACACTCTTCCCACTCCCTATCTGTGTGTGTGTGTGTGTGTGTGTGTATTTCTTTGGCTTGATGAGGTGTCAGGGGTAGAGCTGGGGCAGCTGGAGTTATTGCCCCTGCAGGGGAGGCACGAACGAGGAGGCGCAAGGCAGGAGAGGAGAGAGGAAGTGTCACTCAGACATCATTAAAAATAACCAGCAACTTAACCTAAACTCACTTCACATGACAGCTCCCTGAGGAGAACAGCAGCATGAGGCCAGATGGAGTTATTGAGAGGAGGCTAGGGTTGGGAGTGTGTGTGTGAGAGAGAGAGAGAGATGTTTTGTGCGAGTATGTGAGTGTGTAAGAGAGACATTGAAAGACAAATAATTGTGTGTGTGAGAGAGAGAGAGTCTGTGTGTGGCTGAAAGAGGAAAGCATGGAGTGTAAGGGAGATATTTTGTGTGTGTGCAGGTATGTATGTGTCTGATGAAGAGCTGAGGCTCAAAATGTAACTTATGGTGTAAACTCTAATAAACAGAAGAAAAAAAGGGGGAGCTAGTGTGCGGATATTCCTTGGGATTTTTACAGCTTTACTTTTGCATCCAGCACCTATTTTTGGATGGGCACACGCTACTTTTGTTTGTGTTTGTGAAACAGACAGCATTATTAGAGTCATGTATCTATGAGAGAGACAGAAAGAGAGGGAGATTGTTTGTGCATGTTGTGTGAAGCTGTTGGGATGTTTGGATGAACAGGTAGTAGTCAAATCAACAACACCAAACACCACAGCACCACTGGGGGAATTTGAGAAGGTAATTAATCACCTTCACTTGCACATTCAGCTCCTGTCATCTCATCATTATGCTGTGTGTGTGTGTGTGTGTGTGTGTGTGTACACTTTAATGACTGTGTTTCTGGAGTAATATCCTCACATTGCACCCTGTCAGGAGAGGAGATGGGAACTAGGCTCAGCACAACAGGCGCTCCACAGGGTTATTAAAGCATGGCCAATTAGAGCACTAAGACACTGTGAGTGTGTGTGTGTGTGTGTGTGTGCCCGTGTGCCAACTGTCACACTGCTATTTTCTCTCTCACACACACACACACACACACACACATCACATCACATCACACAGACATCCGTCTGCTCCCCACACACTCAGAATGCCCATGCTCTGAGTACACATAAGAGTGTGTACTTAACCAGTCACTCGACGCACTGCCTAAACGCCTTTGTGCGGCAGCCTCAAACATTAATGATCCCAATTAGCCCATGCAAATATTTACTGTAAGAGTGGCATCCGTGATTTATCAGCTGTGAGTTCAACGCTTTTTTTCAAAATGCCCCCCAAACCCCCCCCCCCCCCCCAGTACAAAGCTATACACACTGCGCACACCTCCTTTAATTGCACATGCTCACCTTATCACAGCAAACACCCAAAAAGTTGCAAGATCAATGTGTGTGTGTGTGTGTGTGTGTAGTGAGAAAAAGAGAGAGGTATATTTACGCAGAATGATACAGGTAATACAGAAGTGTAAGAACTATAACCTTTACTTTAGAGAGGGGAGGATCAATGTATTCTGTGTACAAAATGGTGGGATTAGGAGAGGGAGACAGGTGGATTGAGGAGAGAGGGAGAGAGGAGATGGAAGGGCAATGATGTGAACCTTCTTCACAGTGACCTAAACCCCCCTGCTCACACCATCCACATGGGAGAGGTATCAGAGAGGAGAGGATTTGAGAGCTAAGGTGAAACTGCTCTCGAATGGTTCAAATGAGATCGTCCTTTTGGTTGTAGGGTCATCTAATGGCTATGTGAGTTTTGATGGATGAGCGAGACGGTCCTTTTGGTTGCAGGATGATCTGATGGCTATATGAGTTTTGATGGATGAGCGAGACGGTCCTTTTGGTTGCAGGATGATCTGATGGCTATATGAGTTTTGATGGATGAGCGAGACGGTCCTTTTGGTTGCAGGATGATCTGATGGTTGTGTGAGTTTTGATGTGTGTCATATGGGGAAGAGCTGGTGAGTAGAACAGTGAACACTGTGGAACTGAAAGGAAGTCATGCAAGGGGTAAGCAATGGGGGTCCACTCACTGGATACACGTGCACACACACACACACACACACACTCCAAACTTGAACACTTACACACTTACTCAACAATGAACCATTCTCACACTCCTCGATGGATGGAGTGGCTGTCTTTGTGTGCGGACTTTCGCGCTCCTCGGCAGGTCTTTGATGTCCTCTGAAAGGGAGAAGCTGAGGACCAATTCCGCCGGTATTGTCTGGTTCCACTTGCTTTCCCAGGCCCTCTCTCTTGTGCTACCCTCTCCCTCATGATCTCAATTTACTGCCAGAGGACCCCCCCACCCATCTCTGCCAAAGCTCCTATTCACAGCACTCAACAAATATGTGTACCAACAAATGTATAGGAGCATACCACGTTCATAAATGAGCAATGCTTTCTTTTTCCTAGATACTAAGAAATTCAGCCAATATCTTTTGGGCATCTGTTATTTTAGCTGGACTTTGGCAGGGTCGTTACAAAATATTCCCTTTTCTCTGTGCATGAGGTATCAGTACATGTATTTGACACACACACACACAGTGCGGTCCGGTGTGTACTGTATGTATAAAGATGTATGCCTGTGGTGCCTGATACGCAACCGAAACCATGTGTGTGAAAGTAATTAAATCTCTGCACGGGAGAAAAAAAAACACAAACTTGACTGTGTTTGTCGTGCATGGCAGCAGTGAGGACTGTGCCATGCCTCTGGCTAGTAATGCGCATGAAAGCAGTGACAGCTTTACGTGGTTTTGTGCGTTAGGAATGGAGGGCTATCCCAATGCGTAGTAATCAGCGCAACGACCGGGGTGTTATTTGTCCCATGTTTTATTCATGTGCCGCCCAGGGCGATAATGGAAAAGATAGGGCAGAGATTCACCTCCAGGCAACTGGCTGACCCCCTTCGTTTGATTAATAGGTAGTTCTCCTATCTTTAGGCTGTACACGCAGGACAGCTTAATTTGTGTGTGTGTGTTAATTGTGTAAGCTTGTGTGTGTGTGTGTGTGTGTGTGTGTGTATGTGCTTGTGCTTGTGTAAAAACTATAACCTTTACTTTAGAGGGGGGATCAATGTATTCTGTGTGTACAAAATGGTGGGATTAGGGAGAGGGAGACAGGTGGATTGAGGGAGAGAGGGAGAGAGGGAGATGGAAGGGCAATGATGTGAACCTCCTTCCCGGTCACCTTCAAGCCCCCCACTCACACCATCCACATGGGAGAGGTATCAGAGGATTTGAGAGCTAAAGGTGAAACTGCTCTCGAATGGTTCAAATGAGAATCGTCCTTTTGGTTGTAGGGTCATCTAATGGCTATGTGAGTTTTGATGGATGGCAGAGGCGGTCCTTTTAGTTTACCCAGGATGATCTGATGGCTATATGAGTTTTGATGGATGAGCAAAGGCTGACGGTCCTTTTTAGTTTGCAGGATGATCTGATGGTTGTGTGAGCTTTTGATGTGTGTCATATGGGAAGAGCTGGTGGTGTAGAACAGTGAACACCCTGTGGAACTGAAAGGAAGTCATGCAAGGCAAGCAATGGGGGTCCACTCACTGGATACGTGCACACACACACACACACACACACACTCCAAAACTTGAACATCTCTGGCACACTTACTCAACAATGAACCATTCTCACACCGGCTCGATGGATGGGTGGCTGTCTTTGTGTCTTAGTGATCTTTCAAGGCCCTCGGCAGGTCTTTGATGTCCCTCTGAAAGGGGAGAAGCTGAGGACCAATTCCGCCTGTATTGTCTGGTTCCACTTGCTTTCCCAGGCCCTCTCTCTTGTGCTACCCTCTCCCTCATGATCTCAATTTACTGCCAGAGGACCCCCCCCACCCATCTTCGCCAAAGCTCTATTCACAGCACTCCAACAAATATGTGGCAAACAAATGTATAGGAAGACACCACGTTCATAAATGAGCAATGCTTTCTTTTCCTAGATACTAAAGAAATTCAGCCAATATCTTTGGGCATCTGTTATTTTAGCTGGACTTTGGCAGGGTCGTTACAAAATATTCCCTTTTCTCTGTGCATGAGGTATCAGTACATGTATTTGACACACACACACACAGTGCGGTCCGGTGTGTACTGTATGTATAAAGATGTATGCCTGTGGTGCCTGATACGCAACCGAAACCATGTGTGTGAAAGTAATTCAATCTCTGCACGGGAGAAAAAAAAAACACAAACTTGACTGTGTTTGTCGTGCATGGCAGCAGTGAGGACTGTGCCATGCCTCTGGCTAGTACGGCGTGCGAGCAGTGACAGCTTGGCGTGGTTTTGTGCGTAGGAATGGAGGGCTATCCCAATGCGTAGTAATCAGCGCAACGACCGGGGTGTTATTTGTTCCATGTTTTATTCATCTGCCGCCCAGGGCGATAATGGAAAAGATAGGGCAGAGATTCACCTCCAGGCAACTGGCTGACCCCCTTCGTTTGATTAATAGGTAGTTCTCCTATCTTTAGGCTGTACACGCAGGACAGCTTAATTTGTGTGTGTGTGTTAATTGTGTAAGCTTGTGTGTGTGTGTGTGTGTGCATGTGCTTGTGCTTGTGTGTTTGTTTGCATGAGTGTATGTGTGTGTGTGTGTGTGTGTGTGTGTGTGTGTGTGTGTGTGTTACTGTTGCTGCCAGTACCAGTGTTGGAAGTGTGGAGGACGGAGAAGAGGAGAGGAGAATGAGGAGAAGATGAGAGGAGAATGAGGAGAAGAGGAGAGGGGAGCGCAGGCAGGAGTAGGAGAATCCATGGCTTTAGAGGGGGGACTGTAATTTGTATTGATTTGTGGCTCGGTGCTGCAGGATGAAGGGATGGCGGATGGAGAGAGAGGAGGGAAGGAGGGAGGGAGGGATGCAGGAAGGGGGACGGGGGTGGGGAGAAATTAAAGCTCACGCCGGGGCTCTTTGAGAAGCTCATCTGTCTTCGGCGAGGGAGCGGCAGTAACCCCTGAACCTCTGGCGAGCAGACAGACCACGCGTCTATGCACCCACCACAGCTTAGAATAGACGCACCAGGGAGTGTATCATGTGTGTGTATGTGTGTGTGTGTGTGTGTGTTTCTGTATCGGCATGTAATGTGTGGAACTATAACTGGATATGCTTCATGGTTTTATAGGGTATTGAGAGGTGTAGTAGTCATTGCTGGCACATGTCTGAATATTTGTGTTCATGGGCAGGCATACACATTCATGCTCAAACACCTAGCCCATTGACCCTTATGCTGGGGTTACTGGTTTGGACTGGTGTGTGTGTGTGTGTGTGTGTGTGTGTGTGTGCGCATCAATATGCTGTGTTCACGAAATTGTCATGGCAGACTAACTGTCATCAGTGAAAATTTCACATACATGCACCTACTCACGTGTGCATACACTCAACATCCCATACACATGTATTTCCACAGAGGTGGAAAGTAACGAAATACATTTACTCATGTTACTGATGAGTAGTTTTTCTGTGTATTTTGTATTTTTAAATAGTTTATAAAATCGGTATTTTAAATTTTACTTGATTACATTTTGAGTGAAGTATTGTACTACATCAGAAATCCCATCCATTACTTGAGTAAAAAAAAAAGTTAAGACTAAAGAAAAAAGAAAGGGAGAGAGAAAAAATCGCGCCCACTAGGCTAATAAACCACTAGCCTAGTGATAATGATCAGCATGTAGCCTACAACAGGACATGAATCAAGCTAGCACCATGTCTTTCTGAAAGTGATTGAGATGGAGCTGGATCACGAGATGCATCAGATGACATGTGTAGCCTAACCTACAAGCAAACACCATGGGTTTACGTGTTTTGACATTTGTGCTCACCTTTCTTTGGAAAGTAGTTCATTAGCAGTTGTTTCCCCCCATTTCTCTCTTTTTCCTGTTTTGGCATTTGTTTTTTGGTAACCTGACTTTTTGACATTGCACCAGCAGCACAACAATTAGCGGTCCACTACTAGCGATGCTCAACTAAATAAACAAAAGATAGACTACCTTATGAATAGTGCAGGCGGACTAAACCATTTAGCTCTTTAGCAAGGGAGAGTGAGAGTGACCTTAGACAGTTTTCACTATGTTTTGTATAAACATCCAGTCAGTCAAACTTTACATTTCGTATGACATTCATTTTGACATTAATTTGGAAGTTAAAATATTCAGGTAAAATAAATATATGGTGGAAATAAGTATTGAACGCTTAGACTTTTTTTCAATAATTAGCCTAAACTTCCAGTGAGTCTATTCGAAATTTTCACCACACATTATATTAACACACATATAAAAAATAATATGTGTAATAAAGTGGAATGACACAGGAAAAAAGTATTGAACGCCTACTGAAATTTCTTCAATACTTTGTGGAAAAGCCTTTGTTTGTAATGACAGCATCAAGACATTTCCTATGACAAAACGTATTATATCAGGTATCAGGTGTGATTTTGGCCCATTGTTCTAAACAGATTCCATGGGTCCCTCTTGTGAATCCTGATCTTTACTTCCAGAACTGTTTAATTGAATTTAATTAAATTGGCTGCCTTCGAGTCTTTCTGGAGCTTTCTCCGAGTGGTCTTTGGCTCTTGGAATTGACTATCCTTCTGACTCCCTGGTCAGAAATATTGCGAGGAGATCCTGTGCATGATGCAGTGATGTTCCTTCCACTTGCAGATAATGGCTGCCATGCTGCTAACTGGAAGATTCTGAAGTTTTGAAATGCATCTGTAACCCGTTTCATTGATATGTTTTGCAACAATAAGGTTGCAAAGGTCTTGGGAGAGCTTTTTGCTTTTATCCATCATGAAATGTTTCTTGTGTGACACCTTGGTAATGAAAAACCTTTTTATAGCCCATCAATATGTAGGCTACTAACCAAGCTTATATTATTTTATATTAAGATTATATTAATTTGCACAGATAGAAAGGAAAACTTTTCTCTAACTACTTACAGATTCCAGCTCGTTCCTTTCCTTTCCTTGCCTTAGTGCCTTTTCTTAGCGTGTTCAATACTTTTTCCCTGTGTTATTCCACTTCATTTCACATGACTCTACTTATGGAGTTGTTTGGATTTTTTATGTGTGGATTACCTGAGTTATTACTAATGCCTGGTGAAAATGTTGTGCCCCTGTATTCCACTTTTCAAGGGCCCTCTCCTACATTGGGGCCCTATACTTCACACTTTTCCCCCCAGTTCGACGCCCGACTGCTGAACCTTCTGCTCGTTTCTAAATATAAAAAAAACTCTCTGCAACTCAACATTGGCCTGCCTGCCTCAGCTGCCTGTGAGGGGCTTTTCAGTTGTGCTGGATTACTGTTCACTGCAAAGCGACCAAGGATGAGTGCAACTAACTTTGAAAATCAACTACTGCTCAAACTTAAAGGAGAACTCTGGTGATTTTTCACATAGATCTCCATTTCTCAACGTCACCGAGTACTGTCGGTATGAACAAAACTGAAACAATCGGTTTTACCTAGCTCGAAGTTGCTGCAACTACAGCGCTACACACTGGGAGCATGAACACGGCTGCCTTAGCTGCTGGCTGCAGCAACTCGAGCTAGGACCAAAATCCTTTTAGGCAAGTACCTCCACTCGGCGGCCATATTGCAATGCTTTTTGGGCACTTATCGGGCATCTATTTTGGCAGAAATGCGCGTGCATAAGGCTTCACAACACCAATCTTGCTCCAGCGGCGAGATCACAACAGATGATTGGCACGATGTCTTCACAGCACACCACATGATTGGCTCAATGTATTCACATGTCAACGTTTTGCCGCGGAAGGGTTGTAATATGTGTAGACAACTGCCATATTGGCGTTACAAACTAACCCCATGCATTACTATCGCTTCGGCAGCACATATACTAAACTATGGATGATTTTTTGAGTGCTGTATCTCCTCATTAGAAAGTCTCTGGTAAAACTGGTTGTTCTGGTACCCCAAAAAAAAAAAAACTTAAAGTAACATTTTAAATGGAAGTACATTTTAAATGGACTACTTTTTACTTTTACTTGAGTACATTTTCAGATTGGTATTTTAACTTGTACTTGAGTAATATTTCATCAAAGTATTGGTACTTTTACTTGAGTACAATATTTTCGTACTTTTTCCACCTCTGACTGTACATGCAAACAATATTCACACACACATTCACACACACACACATACACCTTAAAGGGGTGATGGAATGGATGAACAGGGCATTTTACCTTGTTCTGTGATGTTAACACAAAGGTATACAACTTTGGTCTGTCCAAAAAATGTTATTTCACAAGCTCAGTTAAAACCCTATAATTAGGCTGGAAAATAAACCGGTACATTTCGGCAGATTAAGCATACTGGTTTTCTGCACATCTCTACATGAATAATTAATTACCTTGCAGCCAATGACTACTCACTTCAAGTTCTAGCTTACGTTATGCTCTAAAGACAGTTTAGCCTACAGTAGCAATATCCCCATGGCAATACACATGGAGTTGTGCATGATTGAACCAGAAGGAATCAGATTCTGAGGAAGAACCAGTCCCTCAGTGATTGGAATTAAATGTTTCTGACTGTCAATATTGTTCTTTTGTATGTTTTCTCTACTGGCACTTTTTTTTGGCACTTTTTGCTGTCCAACAACCTGGGCCTCTCATAAAAGAGGTTGTAATGAATTGGATGCTGCTTCAAACTTCTGTATCAACTTCAGTTGACCAAAGTGGCCCTAGCTTTATACTCTCTTTTCACGATGGAGGGAATATGAAACTCTTATAATCACTATATGCTATGTAACCCCAAAATACAGATGTACAGTATATGCATGTTACCTCAAAAAAGCATATAATTTTGTCCTCCACACCACATGAGGAATTTTGTTTGTTTGTTTGCTTAGCTTAGCATACAAAGTTAGCTGGGGGAACATAGCTAACCTACATAACTTTACCGGATTTTGTGAAAGTTTGCGAGAAACAGACACTGCACATTCTAAAAAGGCCTTTATTGTAATCCCAAAACACGTCTGAAATGTCATGTGAGCCATCTAACGTTGGCAAGGAGAAGAGAGAAGAGGAGACGAGATGAGAGGAGAGGAGAAGAAGAAGCTAACTACCTTCCACTGTTTTGAATGGACAATGTGTTGGACACATCTTGTGAATCTGTATGGCTGGGGTGATCCATTTTACACTCTGTGCAGTGGGTAGGGAGTAGCTTAGGGACCCTAGCAATCTGAACACAAACTTAGCTAACATGCTAGCGGGTCACCATTGAGACTGCCTGGGGTTAGACCTACTAAGCTAAGTGCTGTCTAGTCTTCCCAGACAGCTGGCAGACATCGGAAAAGTTACCAATAGTCAGGTAGAACCCCAGGATAGGTGTGACATAAGGTACTAATGCAATTTTTTTTACATAAATTGATAGTGTAGGGGGTGTAGACTGAGAATCTGACGGATGCCGCTCAGGCACCCTTGAGCATTTTTTTTTAAATGACATAATTTGCCACGCCCCCTTTTTTTGACCATAAAAAATAACCAGATGCACATTACTGTATAAACCCATCATGTATGGTATCAAATAAAAGCTCTTCTCAAACAGAAATCAATCAAAAATCAATAAAAAAACATGCTAAAAATGATTTCAAGTCCCTCCAGAGAACATAATAACTGTAAAGCCTGGTATGGTCACACCGCTAAAATGGTAGGCTGAGCAACAAATTGTATCAACCCTCCACAATTAATCAAATAGACAAAGTTATAAGGAACAAAGTAGAACTTTCTCACAGATTCTGAAAGCAACTATATACAGAACATGTTGCCAGGCTGGCCTTGTACACATCACAAACATCAAATGTCTCCTCCAAAAAACATTCATTTAATCAGACATTTCTCCTTGGCTGTCATCAGTATCCTCCACTGAAAATGTAGCCATTTTCAAATTTTTATTTGCACACTGTTCACTACCTTTGCAATGGCAGTAGGTGGTGCATGGTAGTCCATCTGACTGACAGCTGCAAGAGGCCCTGGAGCATGCTGGCACTGCCTTGCATCCACAAGCAACAAGCTGATGACCTGTTTTGGGTGCAATGTCAGTGTTGCCATGAACAGGCACAGGAATTCCATCCTCTATTTTCCAACCAAACAGGGATACATCACACACTGGAGGTGTTTTTTTGTCAGCAGCTCTCCACAGAAGGACTTGCAGCCGTGCACGCTTGATGTGTTCCACTGCATATTCTCTTGTTGGAGGAAGACTTTATTTTAGGAGGGTCTCTTTTCTAGGTGAATAGCATGTACCTCAAGTTACTGAGGCTTTCAACAGTCTTTCCATAGTAGAGGCAAGAAAGGAAATCCATTCCTGCCTTCATGCTCATCAGCTTCTACAGTACATATGTACAATTCTTCAAATCAAGATTCCTCTTGAGCATCAAATTGATTGCTGAGGTTTTCCCTTTGCCATATGGATATGACACACTGTCACAACCAAACACTGCATGAACAGCCAACAAATCATAACATTTGTCTAATTTTGCAGCCATAGCATTAATGTCAATTACTTTGGGCATCCATGGCCTACTGGTTAGGGAATCGGACTTGTGACTGAAGGGTGGCCAGTTCGATCCCCGACTGGTAGGAAGAATGTGGGTGGGGGGAGTGACTTCACAGCGCTCTCCCACATCCATGTGAGGTTCCCACATCCCACATCTGGATGAGGTGCCCTTGAGCTCCCCGGGCGCGGGATCAAGGGCTGCCCACTGCTCCGGGTGTGTATGTATACTCCTAGTATGCTCACTGCTCTAGGGTGTGTGTGTGTTTGAATGGGTGTACACTGTTTGTGTGGGTGTGTTGTACACCCCCGAATGGGTAAAATGCAGAGCACAAATTCCTTGTAATTCCTTCCCCAGCCCTATGTTCCCACATTATTAGGGTTAGGGTTAGGCCTGAGGTGTGGGTTAGGGGACATAGGGCTGTGAGAACATAGGCATGCTCCCGTACTGGTATATCTAAGTATACTTGGGCAGCCGTGGCCTACTGGTTAGGGCTTTGGGCTGCCGGTTCGATCCCGACCAGTAGGAGAAATGTTGGGGGGGGGGTTGAAGAGCACTGCTCTCCCATGCCCACAACCACGGTTGAAGTGCCCTTGAGCACCTGATCCCTCACTGCTCCGCGTTAGTGTGTGCTTCACCATCCTCATGTGTGCTCGTTGTGTGCTTCATCTCACTGTGTGTTCATTAATTCACGGATGGGATAAATGCAGAGACCAAATTCCTTGTATATGCAAGTATACTTGGGCTATAAACCTGATTTACATTTGTTGTTATTTGTTGTTGTAATTCCAAATGATTTGTGTTATTCCTTGCAATACTGGAAGAAATAATTTTCTTGATTCTGTCCTCTCCAGGAGAAGTTTTTATCCCCAGGCCATCCAAACTCTGAACTCACACTATACTGACTTTGCACACATTCAGCGCTTTCAGACATACGTGTAAGACCGGAGGTTCTGCCGATGTTAAACGGTGGGGCCGTATATCTGAACGACATAACCAGTCATATGGAAGTCCGAATTTACCCGGTGTTTATACTACTCCCCTAGTATTTCCTCCGGACATTATGTAAATGTGCTGTGTCTGAACGAGGAGTAGAACATGCGGTTCAAATTCACACCTAGTGAGAGGGTGTGTTGGTGACGTTTCTTTCGTGCGTCCATGTGGTTAGATCTGACTTAAATGCCAGTGTTATGATGGAGTGGCATGCTGTCCAGAAAATCTCCGACCTGGAAAGATGCAGACATCACTGAGCTACTGTCCATGAGGGCAACAACATTTTGATAGAACACCTGAAGGGAACGTTAGAGACACGTTAGCCTACAACTGCATGGCAAGGACAAACGAATTCAGAAGACTGAATCATCATAAGCAGAAGGTGCTGAAAAGGCAGTAGCCTACAGCGACGTCGTTGACGACAATAACAGGAGTATTTAATAAATTGTTAGCCAACACGGTTTTTTGTTCATTGATAGCCTTCATGACCTGCTGAGATCGCTGGTATTTGCTGAACATATATGCCTAGAGAAAATGAAAACGAAGTAAACCCAACTTTGTTCCAAGCTCCTTACGTAAATGCGACACATGGGGAGAGGATGCTTTTGGAAAAAATAAACCATGAAAAAATGAACAACTTCACTGTTATTGATGTTAGTATTTTGTTTGTTGCTTAAAAACGTTGTATGATCTTGAAGTCTTGAGTTAGCCTACTGAATTGGCTGGTAGCCTACCATAAAGTTTGTGCATGCTCTCCCAAATCAAACCAGATTTGGGGTTCTATAGCTAATTCTGGTACATAACGTTGAAAACAGATAAATGTGTTTATTTGAAGCACACATACAAATACTGTAGGCTAGGTCAATTTCAAGTGCGCACTTACGTGACTAGCCTACTTCAAGTATTAACCTATGCACATTAGATTTCTCTTCTTTAGCCTTTGCATAAATTTGTAAATAAAAGCAGCTGTGACAGGCAGCTGACGCGCGATATTCTGGCGCGTCATATCTCGTGATCTTGTGAACTCTCTACAAGCCCCCACCCCTCACTTCGACAACCACACGGAGATTCTGTAATGTGTGTGTGTATGTAGGTTCACACATACGGATCCGTTATAAGGTCAGTATTAGGTCCGCAGGTTAGCATCATATCTGAATCATCCGAAGGGTAGGACCTTTTATTTATTTTCTTATTTCATCACACGTCAAAACACACACACACACACACACACACACATCTGACTTTCTCCAAGTTTTGCACATCTCCATAGAACTTTTTATTTATTATTTTTGATTTCTCCTCCATCTATCTACCCATGTCCTTGATTGCCTAGCCTTTCTGCCCCCCACCCCCATCCCCATCCCCAACACAAAACACACACACTTACATCATCACTGTCATCACCTCACATACATACAGCACACTGCTTGCTACAGTAAGCCTCCTCTACATACTTGCTGCACACTGCCCCCCCCTCCCTACATACACAGCACATTGTCTTCAGGATCTTCTCCAACACACATCCTCTACATACTTACAGCACACTGCCCCCACCTACCCACACACATACTACTGTACACACACACACACACACACACACACACACAGTCACTGCTCCACTCCCCTCCCGCCCACACATCTTCACTGTCATCACTCACATACATCATACATACAGTACTCTGCTTGCAATAGTAAGTCCCTTCATCATACTTGCAGTACACTGCCCCCCCCTCCCTACACAGCACATTATTTCATCAAGAAAGCCCAACACACATATTGCACACTGCCCTCTCCCCCCACATACACAGCACACTATCCCATCTCCCCTGTCATCCCCCCAACACACACCAAGACCCCTGGCAGTTGGGTTAGCCCCTTGAGCCGTGGATCTGCCCAAAGGTTTCTTCCTTGGTAAGGGAGTTTTTCCTTGCCCCTGTTGCTCTTGGGTGCTCCTTGTTGGTGCACCCCCATCCCAATCCTCCCCCCACCTTCTTATGCAGCCCTTGCCACTTAATCTACTAAACCCCTCTTCTACTGCACTTTTTACCCCCCCCATAAATGCACAAATAGGCTGATACCAGACATAATTTCACTGCATTTCTTACTTCCAGTAACTATATGCATGTGACAATAAACTTACTTGTATCCTTGTATCCTCCTGTAATCAACTTTACAGTTTTCTCTGTAATTCAGGGGGCAAATTCAAGGACTATTATCATTAATGTGCTGACTAACTGGCAAGTACCTCATAATCTAGTTTGTATCAATCCTGGATTAAGCATTAAAAAATGTTAGGATGAATAATATTGTTGTCTGTAATTCTGGGGGAATATCCAAGGACAGTTATAATTAATGTGCTAACTACCTGGGAAGTACACAACATTGCTGTCTGAAATTCAGCGACTGATTCAAGGGAAATTAAAGCTAATGTGCTAGCTAACCCGCAAGTTGGTGAACTAGGGTGCATCAGACTTGCTATAATTCATATTAAAATGAATTACTATTGAATTATTGTATTTCTGTATGTATTAAGCTACATGACAGTTCCATAATGTATTTAATTTAATACCAAACATGACACGATTTAGAGGTATAAGCTATTATGCAGCAAAAAGGAACCTAATTTGATCTTAAAGGTCACTTTCCAAAAGGTATTTTGTTCTCTGGAGGGACACAAACTATATTTTTCTACTTTATTATGGTCAAAGCTGATTTCTGTATGAAAAGAGCTTTAATTTGATACCATACATGATGGGTTTATATGTTAATGTCTATTTACATAATTTTCTATGATCAAAAAAAGGGGTGTGGCAGGTGATGCCATTTTAAAGAAAATGCTCAAGGGTGCCGGAGCGGCACCCGTCAGATTCTGAAAGGACACCCCCTTACCTATCAATTTATGCAAAAAATTGCATTAGTACCTTATGTCAGGGGTTCCCAAACTTTTCCACGACAAGGCCCCCCAAATAGCACTAGGTTCTGGCCAAGGACCCCCTTGATGTGTTATTAAACCCATCGACAATACTACGGCAAATATAAAAATACATTAAGCTAATCCTAATAATTATTTTAGCCACAAGCACTTCGCGATGGAGCATACAGTGTGTAAAAATTGTATTTGGGGCTTTCTGCTATATGAGAGCTATAATTCTACTATTATTCCCAGTCATTATCATGGGAAATATAATGTTCAGATATGCCTCACATTATTATAATGGAATTGAATAACAACCCTCATAGTAATAGGTATATTTTAAATTTTCCAAATGTATTTATTTTTTTGCTTTTATTTTTCCTTCCAACTTGCTGAGGCCCCCCTGGCACCCCCTTGCGGCCCCCCAGGGGGCCCCGGCCCCCACTTTGAAAACCACTGCCTTATGTCACACTTATGCCCAAATTCCACAAAGTTCTACCTGACTACAATGTGATGGTTACTCCTAGCCTGACGTTGCCATACTCAATTCTAGTCAGAATTTGAGTCTGATACTGCTCCATTGAGATGTGATTATGAGGTGTGTTTCAACCGATACAGGGGGTGAATCATGTAGGAAGAACACACAAACAATCCTTGTTCTCCACAATTGCCTTAACATTGTTTTCTGGTAATTTTTTGAAAAGTTATTGTGCTGTCAATATCTTCTACAACAGACGTGATGGTGAAATCTAAATGTCCGCCTTCTAGCAACAGTGTTTTTTGTTAGTGAGAACAAAATTAATAATTAATTAATTAATTAATTAAAAATAATAATTAAACGTCATTTACAAAGACATCTTAGGCCTACCATACTGAAAGCTAATATTGTGTCACTAGCAATCTACACCTGTCCTCTGTCAAACACAGTTGCATTTTCAGCTTTGAACCAAACAGGGACTCGTTTCTAGAAAGCGTCGTTGCTAACTTTTCTAGAAACGACCCCCAGTTCAGGAGTTCTTCTGGTCCGAACTGCTCTGGTTCGGGCATATTTGCTCCACAACGGAACAAGTCCAGACCAAACTTCCTGACCTAAAATTATGTGGGAGGGGCTAAGTTCGGCTGGCTTCTCGGCTTCCCGGCTGGTTTCTAACAAGTAGCAAGAGTTATGCATTATACTTCCTATAGCTTAGCTGCGTGAAGTGGTGTGTGAGCTTTGCACCGGCCCAGAAAATTGGCTGATGTGTATGTGAATTTCAGGGCCAAATATGGTGCAGCCACAGCTTAGTTGCAAATCGCCCATTTTACACTAACAATTTCAAATTGTGAGATTTGCAAATGAAGGAGATGACAATGGGATTTTAAGGTTTCCTGTAGGCCTATGCCCATTTTACCCACCCAACATTATTCAACTATGCCAAGGTAAACTCATTAGATTCTATCACCCCTTTAACACAGGGGAATAATTTACCGGAGTGTCTATTTACACCCCTGGTACGAATAGCCTTGGCCACACAGCTGAGCTATTGTGACCCACCCCACACCCTGTGACATAACAAAAAAGACGTTCCTCACATGCACAAAAAACATGGCGGACATTCGTTTTTTCGTCAGCAGAAAGTGAAGAATTCTGAAAGGTAAAGTTGTGAAAGGAAAAGTTGTGTTTTATTTTCATACTCTTGGTTCAGTGAACACATACAACCATCAGTTTGTTAGTTAACAGAAATTTCGTGAATATGACGTTCAGGCCTATAAACTATAAGTATAAACACTACTTCCTTGTGGAAGAGGATAGTGCAGTGGTCACAGACATGGGATAGCATGCAGGAGACTGGAGTTCAATCCCCGTGTGATGTGTTTTGGTAGAGTGAGTGTGCATGTGTACCAACATCTCTGGAGAGAAGGCGCGCAATTTGAACAAGAAATCGGTTCTCAAACGGAGGTTTTGATTGCAACAATTAGCTAGTTCATGCACCAGGGTGTAAATAGCATACAGTACTATATACACCAGGGTACGAATAGCATCCACTTCTAACTATACATTGATGCAAACAGCATACCTTATTCAGAGTGTCTATTACACAGCTGAGCTATTCACAACCCTGTTATGCAACAACAAAAAAACATGTTGCTTGTTTTTTTTTTATTATTACATTGTGTGATCAATATGCCAGAATAAATCACAGGGGTGCAAATAGCATACACTGATATTTGTACCAAACGGGGTAGAACACATTGCTGTGTGCACCGGGGTACGAATAGAATTCACTTCTAATTGCACCAGGGTATGAATAGCATACACTGCTAATTGTACCAGGGGTGCAAATTAGCCTGGGTGTTCCCATGCTGCCTTGCGCGCGATTTGATTCACGCTGCTAAGGCAGCCTGGAGACCATGGAGCAAATTTTCGCCTGAGATAGGGAACCAATCACAGAACAGGTGGGAAAGCAAGACGATGATGAGCTATGCACAGACGCATTTGATAGACATCCGTGGCACCCAATAAACGGATCTGGCCATTTTTTTCAAATACTAGAAAATGAACGTTTGGTTCCCAGACCACGTCTCATTGAGAAGTGGTGGCGCTAGCCAGGCTAGGTGCAAATAGCCTTACCCATAATTTACAGATCCAAACACTGACGGAAGTATGTTACACACTTAGATAGGTCTGATCAAACAAAGCATGCTTTGTGCTATTCATTCTTTCTTTCTGCACTAGTGGTTATGGGTAAACATGGCATCGTCATGGCATCATCACACACACACACACACACACACACACTGTATTTTCTATAATGCTACAGATGCAGTATTTTCTACCATGCTAGGCAATGTACACAACCAATCCAACGGCAAAATGAAAGCAACACAATGTTAATGCATGGCTTCATCTTACTGTTTACCGGACCGCTGTCAGTGTTTATAATGTTCACTTCAGTGCTCAAATCTTTGAACACACACACACACACACACACACACACACACACACATACGCACTCACACACACACAGGTTTGTACACTCCATTTGAGCCAGACACTGTTTGGCTTCATCAGCAAAAATGGGTGACACTCTTTAACCTCCAAACCCCCCTGTGACAGGCTCATCCCTAAAATGGCTCCAGCTCACTTGGACACACACACACACACACACACACACACACACACACACACACACACACACACACACAGTTCATTAAAGAGTCATGTCTTCCATTCAAAAAGACAACACCATACTTAAGTATTTGCATATGCATAGTATTGTCCACCAATGCAAACATTTACCCATGAACCACCAGATTCATGGCACAATATTAATCTCTCACTCTCTTTTTCTCTCTCTCTCTTCCTGTCTTTACAGTCTCACTGTGTGACAGGAAGCCTTTTCAATTACCGGAGTGCCATCTCATTGCCTTGGTGCCCACTAACCTGCCGTAATTAACGAGGTTTTATGCGGTGCAATCTGATCTCTGATCAGAATTGGACACATTTGATAACCGAAATGGAGTCTGTGAAAGCCCATTTTGCCTTGGCAATGTAATTACCTGGGCCACGCATCTGCACACGTAAGCAGGCAAGGCAAAGCTGCATATCAGAGCAGACACACACACACACATACACACACAACTCATCCACCTTCATCTCTCTGTGCTCATCACAAACTCATCAGACTGACTGACATGTGTGTATGTGTGCATGGTGTCTCTATGTGTGCGTGTGTGTGATGGTGCATGTGTGTATGATGGTACGAGTGAGTGAGTGTGTGTGTGTGTGTGTGTGTGTGTGTGTGTGTGTGTGTGTGTGTCTTGGTGTAGCATGGGGGTGGAATACTACTGCGATTTGTTATGGAAGTTATGGGTGACCGGCTTCTGCTCCTGGTTTAATTTTGACTTTTCTCTGAACATTAATAATGAAATCAGGCCGCTGTTCTGCCTCAATACCTCTAATGAACCTGAACTCCGACAGAGCTCACTGCGTGGGTGAGCAGCAGAAGCTGAGCTTAAACGTCTGTTTGTCAGGGTTGTTGTCTCTCTTATTCAAAGACTCAGGCACAGAATCTCTGTTTATTTAAGAGAATATGAGATGAAAGGAACATCTCTTGTTGTTGCACCAATAACCCAAGAAGCATCCATTATGTAATCAGTACAAATATTTTATAACATCATAATTAAGATATAATTAGGTTGTTATAGTAGCATAATTCATGGCCATATGTTAGGGGTAGTATGTACTTTAACCACATCCATGACAAAATAAACAAACTCAATTAATATTTAATTATATGTATTTATATTAGACTGCAGGATATATGAAGTAATAGTGCTTCCAGCTTCCAAGGTTGAAGCTGGATGGATGTAAATATTTCAGAATGTCAAGCAGTTTTCATTTAATGCATACTAATGACTCAGCAGGAATGATGTTTAATGACTTGTGCTGGAATGAAAGGAGAACGTTTTTTTTTTTTTTGATCTGACATGACAGCTGTCTGGTTAACGCCTGTCAAGGGGGGGGCACACCAACACACACACACACACACACACACACACACACACACACACACACACACACACACACACACACACACATAAACGCGCATGGTCACACAGTCCTTCGTGGGGCCAATACACACTCGAACACACACACACACACATACAATCGCGTGAATGTGGAGATGGATGTTTTAAAAGTGTTTTTTTACCAAACACTTGCCACCTCAACAACAACAACAACAAAATAAAATCATCAGAGCCCTTCGCTGAAACAACAGGCGAGGTACATGGGGGTTATTGCAGTGACCATAGCAACGGACAAGAGCTGAGGCGGAAACAGCGTGTTCAGCCGTGATGGGCCAGGCATCCTTGTTTAGGGAGACGGCACGGCGGAAAATCACAGAGATGGGTTCAGAGGATGTGAACGATTTGGAGGGAGATAGGAGGAGGACGCGGCCGTGGGGTAGATAGATGCATGTGTGTAGAAAGAGGGATGGATGAGGGAAGAGAGGAAGGAGGACAGGAATGTGTTCCAGAGAAATTGGTAGATTTAGTAGGTAGGGTCAGAGAGGTGATGGGTTTCCATATGCCTTCATGCACCTCTCTCTTCTCTTTGACTCTTACTGTTATGTATTTCCTAGCCACTCTCTCATGCTTTACTCCATGTCTGGCTAAGCACATATTTCAATCAATCCATAGCGTATTTATGAATGGCAAAAATAAAATACTTTCTCTGTTCGAAATGATCCCCAAGTCCATGTAAAATATATCTTTTATCATTCTGCCACAGCCTGCTAAGCCAAATAGCACATATCACTGGCCTGACAATAGCTGGCACGCCTTGGCATGGGAGTCCCATAAAAAATAATGCATCAGCGCATTGCCGTACACAAGTGAAGCTCAGTGTATTACACGAAAGCTCCCTCATTTGCCTGTATTATTTTCACATTGTGATTTGTGTAAACAGTTTAAGCTAATCACTATATTGGTAGTGAGAAATGAGCCGCTCCTCCCCGCAAGCACTATGGGATGGCGGGGTTGCTAATGCATTATGTTAGCTAGGCTGTGGCGGTGCAAAGGGATTGTGGTTAATCTGCCCCCACCCACCACCCCTGTCTTCTCTATTCCCCCCACCCCCTACCGCCTCTCAGCCGAATGCCGCCTTAACAATTCTGTTCTGATGAGACTGTTTAGCGCGAGTGCTTAGCGGCTAGCGATAAGGAGCAAACACGCTAGCGAGCGAGCGAGCAGCTCTGGAGAAGCTGTTCATCCGCGCTGCCTTCCCTGTTGTTTAAGTCTAAGACACACACACGCACACACACACACACACACACACACACACACACACACACACACACACACTATGGCTCTACCACTGAATAGAGGGGAGAGGGGGCGACTGAGAGACAGAGGGTTGAGGAAGGGTTGAATGAATGAAGAAAAGTGCTGAGAGAGAGAGTGAGAGAGAGAGAGTGAATGTGAAATATGCAGAGTAGGGAGCTAAATGAATGAGAGATAAGCCAGAGAGAGAGAGCAAGAAAGAAAAGCATAGCAACAAAAGTAAAGGAAAGTCATGCATAAATGAGTAGCATGCTGAGAGAGCAAAAATGGCTGAGAGAGGAGAGTGGGGCATTGAGACAGTCAGAGAGAGAGCACACCGGCACATGCTAATGACTGCATGAAACTAATCTACAGTGGAGGAGAGAGAAACACACAAACAGGAGAAAATGAGGCAGTAGAGGGTGCAGACACCGTGACTCAGTGTCTGTCTTTCTGTCTGTGTGTGTGTGTGCGTGCGTGCAAGTGTGTGTGTGTGTGTGTGTGTGTGTGTGTGTGTGTGTGTGTGTGTGTGTGTGTGCTGCTTTTAGAGAGAATGTGGTAATGTAAGGCAGGGGAGATGTGGCCTGCTGATTGTGTGTGCTGTGCTCTGAGTAGAGTTTGTTATTGAGCCTGTGTGTGTATGTGTGTGTGTGTGTGTGTATGCTGAGCGTGCGTTCACACAGCAGCGGTGCTGTTCCTTCCTCAGCCCTGTAGTCTCCCTCACTGAGTCAGTCAGTCAGGGTAGGGCTCTCTTACCACTGACACTGCTGCTGCTGCTGCTGCTGCTGCTGCAACCACCAGGACTCCTACCTGCCTAGAGGATACCCAGCCGTGTGGATCAACAGCACGAGAGAGAGAGAGAGAGAGAGAGAGAGTGGAAGAGAGAGAGAGAGAGAGTGGAAGAGACAGACGAGGAGCTTGTTAGAGAAGAAGCTCAGTCTGACCTTCTTAGGGTCCCTCCTGACATAACAAAAATCCCCCTCATTCTTCTGGAAGGAGGGATAGAGAGGAGAAGAAGAGGAGGAAAAGGAGAGAAGGAGAGGAGTGACTGGACTTGACAGCTGTGTGACTCAGAGGAGGACTGTGAAAAAGGAAGAGTGGTTGGAGGGAGAGGTAAGGCGAAAAAAATACCTTATTTTCTGGTGAGGTGGGGTAGGTAGCAGTCCTTTTAGAACTGGGTGGTCATGGTGATGGGTGGGTAATAACTTGACCACTTTGAGCCAGTGGTATTTGGACGTAGAAAAGTGCTTTCAGTTTGCTGTGGCAAGGAGTGGTTTTGATACTGTATTTATCATATTGGCTGTGCTGAATTTGTAAGTTGAGTTGATTGGGGCTCTGGCGATCAATGAAGATGTTTGTGTGCATATCAGTGTGCGATAGATTGGTTATGCTGCTGGACTTAATATCCTATGACTGTCATGCGTGTCTGTGGTTTCTGAATGTGTGGGTGATAAAATGAGCTGTGAATGTTGCAAAATCCATTCAGTAATTTGGGTGCAGCATGTGTCATTTCTGCAGTGGAATGCAAGAGTGTGTGTGTGTGTGTGTGTGTGTGAGAGAGTGTGTGTGTTTGGGGTTTAGGGGTTACAGAGATTTTGAGATGGAAAGGGTGCCATTTACTTTGTGTTTATGCCATTAATGGGATGGTTGACATTTCAGGGGTGGGTTTTACCGCTTCTTCTCGGAATTTGGTAGGTAGAGGACGTCATTATACTCTAGATTGAGTGACTTTCCCCCCTCTCCCTCTACTCTTTCCCTCTCCCTCTTCTCTTTCCCTCTCCCTCTTCTCTCTTTTTTTCTAAAACACACACACACACACACACACACACACACACACACACACACACACACACACACACACACACACACACAATTTCTGCAGTCCATCTTGTGCGCTCTGAGTTTTATGAGTGAAGGACATTCTCTTTGTTTAATGAGAGACAGATGGAAGTCTTCATAATGGAAACGTTGAGCTGAATCTGAAATGCAAAAGGCAATTAGGGGTGGCCAGGGCAAAATTAGCCAGTCATTCCACCTTACAGACAGGCATAGTATATGATTGTACATATATATGCATATTTGTAAAAAATTAAGAGACCACCACACATTTTTCTGATGTCATCCCACAGTTGTTGAGTGACATTCAAAATTAGAATATCTACTTCGAATGTCACTCAGCAACCGTAGGATGACATCAGAAAACTGTGCAGTGGTCTCTTAATTTTTTCCAGAGCTGTACTGTGTGTGTGTGCATGCATGCACATAGTCTGTGAGAAAGAGAGAGAGTTCACTGTTTATTTAGTGTATATTTGATCATTTTAAGATTTTGTGAATGAGTGAATGTGGCATGGTTGGGAAAGTGACACTACGCTTTTTTATACTTCTGCATCCTCTGATGAGCAATCAGCTGTCCTCTCACCCTCTCCTCTCCTTCATCTTTGCTGTCATATTTGATCTCCTCACTCACTCATACCACAACAGTTCACAGACATAAAGGCAGACTCAGAGACCCACCACGGGTCTCGCCAGATAGACCTCTGACATTTTGGTGTCTGGAGCTTAGCTGCGTGACCTAAGATGTTATCAAAACCTCTTATGGTAATAAAAGTAGTGCCTATTATATTAGTCATGCAAATGAAGAACTGAGAGAAAGAGAGAGTGTGTGTAATAGATTTAATGAAAGATGAGACTCTCAAATAGTCCTCCAGATACCACAAAAAAGTGATGAAATTGAAAATAAACTCGGGCCACTTGATGCTCATTAAGTGATCCCAGTGTTCTGCTCCCTAAGAGTGTGAGGTTTTGATCTCTCTGTGTGCTCCAGTTCTGATCCTCAGCTCAGACACAGAGATCCTTCTCCACCACTTTGTCCCCCACCCGCCCATTCTACAGGGGTTGCAAAAGAATGCGAGCATCCCATCAGTAATTTGATCAGTGACTTGCAGATCAGTGACTTTGAAGGTACTGATGCTAATATGTAGTTTGGAGGAGGACAGAGACAGAGAGTGTTGTGTAAACAGTGTCCTCCAATTCCCTTTTTGTTCTGTCCAAACATCTGTCTGAACATCTGTCCTCTCACATAAGAGTAAATCGAATTTTCACTTTGTGTTGAAGAGTAGCCGTCTGACCAAATCTCAACTCTAGCACATCAGAAACCATATCCAAAGAGAGCTGTTTGTGACTGCAGATGGTTTGATTTGTTGACATGATTTTTATGAGTTTGTTTTGGGGTGTGTGGCTTGCTCACTGAGTTCATTTTACTGGCCTTTCAGTTTGTGGGTAGTATAATGAACAGGAATGAACAGTGTCTTCTGCGGAGGGGATCATTTTCTTCGCACGCACACCTTTCTCTCTCTCTCTCTCTCTCTCTCACACACACACACACACACACACACACACACCTCTACCCACTTTTTACCTTCATCACCACAGACCACATTCTCCCAATCACATTCTATGACTCAGCATAGACCAGCATGAGTTTAGCTCTGCTGTGATCGTTACAAAGAGCTCTTAACTCTCTCAGGCCCTCTCCTCAGTGAACGTCATCAGGACATCAGTGCAAGCGCATTACCCAGAGGTCCCCTTTACCTAAGAATCCTAGAACATTCACTGAAGCATTATTGGCCTTGTTTAGGGACATAGGGACACAGGGTCTTAGGCCCATTAGGACTGAATGTGTTGTCATTGTTGTTGTTGCTAAGTGAATGATGTCATGAATACCATCTGCGCTCTTGGACTGGAAGAGAACAATGCAATCAGTGCAATGACCATCTTACTTACACTGTGCCCACACATCTATTGGAGAGTCGACACTCAGTTCTTCCTGATTGGACAAATCTCCCCCAGTCGTGAAACGCACCAGGAAGCTCAGAATTGGCCTCCGCTCACCCTGTTTTCAATTTGAACTGTATTGCTGTAGGCTGTGGATAACAGTGTTATCTGGCTGTGGGCAAAAAGCTCTCGCTCTCTTTCTCCCTGATAGATTCTGTCCTTCTGTCTAAGAGGCCTCCATTATCTGAATGGCTGCTAGCGCAGTCTCTTCCCAGATGGAGCTTTGAGTGGAGAAAGATAGAGAAAAAAAACACAGACAAAACAAAACAAAATTCAATCCCTAGTTTGGGTCTTTTTTTATGTGTTTGCATCGTCTAAAGCTGGCATTGTTGTTGTTATTGGGGCACCCTGGTGTGCTGTGGTTAGTTTCTCAGGGGACCTCTGGGAGATGTCCTCAGGGACAGACAGAAGGCTGTAGTGGAGGAATCAATTGTCACTGCACACTTCAAATGGAGCAGATTGTGAGATAGCCAGGAAGGGGAGAGTAGACTGGGAGGGAGAAGGTCCCATGTCTCCTCAGCAGCAATCCAGACTGATGGTGTCCTGGAACTGGTCTCTAATGAAGCTGCATCTGTTTGTGTGTGTCTGTGTGTGTGCGCGTGTTTGTGTGAGAGTGTGCGTGTGTGTGTATGTGTGTACGTGTGTGTGTGTGTGCATGTGTGTGTGTGTGTGTGTGTGTGTGTGTGTGTGTGTGTGTGTGTGTGTGTGCATGTGGTGTGTTTCCACACAGACTTCTTGGCTTCTCGGGCATCAAAAGGCCACCTCATCTTATTGCCCGTCCCTCACCACCAGCCTCAGTGAAGACTTGAAATTGGGAAGGTCACTCTTCCTGTCATGGCACCCAGCAGCTTTCATCTTTCAGCTTTTTCATGGCGCAACCCTCTTCCTCCTCCTGCTGAAGACTCAAAGACAAAGGGCACACTCTGAGTCACATTCTGGAGGGTTCCATCATGGGGCTCTGGGAGATGATTCAGCAGCGTGGCAGCTATGGCAACCAATCAGGACTGTGGTGATGGAGATGCAGATGAGTTTGCCATGGGAATATGAAAGGAGATGATGTGGCAGAGAGATAACAGCTAAATGACTGCATCTCTCTTTATCTTGATTGTAGGGTAATGCAATCTCCAATCTCCCGGGGCTCCAGTGTGAGAGAGAAAGAGAGAGAGAGAGGGAGTTAGTTAGTGAAGGAGAGACACATAATAGTAGTATGTGTTATTGGTGACTGTGCGTGTGTGTGTGTGTGTGTGTGTGTGTGTGTGTGTCTGTCTGTCTGTGTGTGTCTGTCTGTCTGTCTGTGTGTGTGTGTGTGTGTGTGTGTGTAGGAGTGCGTGTGTATATGTGTGTGTGTGTGTGTGTGTAGGAGTGTGTATGAGTATGATGGCAGCAGCAGAAGGATGTTCTGGAATGCCCGGAGATTGTCTCCGGCGTCGAGTCAAGCTCGACCAAGGTCACGGCGAGTAATTGTGGCACTCGAGAACAGATTGATACTTAACTCAGGCAGGAAATGGACGAGGACACCGGCGAATCTAATTTGGCCCAACGGTGCCCCCTTTCCATCGGAGATCTCCCCACACATGCGCCCCGGCACCGCATCAGCAGGACACTGCGGCTATCAGTATCCCGTCTGCAGTCTCTCAGCTAACAAAAAACCCAGAGACAGTGACCGACAGGTTGGAATAAGGACTCCTCCCCACTCCTCTGCAGGAAATGAAATCAGCTGAAATGACCCCGGGCGACATGGTGGAGATGAGCGATTATGGTCAAGCTCAGTCCCAAGTACAGTCAGCTACAACAACAAGTGAACATACCGCTAGCAGGCCCTGAATACAGTGGGTACGATACAATTAGACAGTGTGAGAGGTATCTGTGTATTCCACTTAGCAGTTCTAAAACATCAGCAATCTCCACGTTTGTATTCTTTTTTTTTAAAGCTCTTTAGACTATAATATTACCCTCTATCTGTGAATTGATTCATGGTCCAAAGATTTCGTTAGATCACTGCGAGGGAGGGGCCGAGAGACTCAGGCGTTTGGTTAATGCTCAGCCGAGTATTAGTTCACTTATTCTGAATGGCTTGCTGGAATTGGATGGAGGGGGAAAGGTAGGCTGGATCGATACCAGACTCTTTGATCCGTAACACGTTAATAGCTTCAAATGCTTTATTAGAGATAAAAGACGTCAGCTAATCTTGGCAGTGCTTCCCCCTTTGCCCTCGCTAAAGTGCACACCCTCCCCTGGTGGGACTGTGTGAACGCCACGCAGACGAAAGGCGAGGGACACACACACACACACACACACCTCTGCACGTGCTTACGGGCACACACTACTGTTCTGTATGTGTATGTGGCTCAGCATGCTAATGTCTGGCCCCTGCCAGGAATCCCTGTTCCTGCTTCCATGTCCTTGCCTCTTTATTTCAGGATTTCTCTCTTTCTCTCTAACCTTCTCTGTCCTTCTCTCTTCCTTCACTGTTCTTAATCTCTCTCTCTTTTTGTCCCTTTCTCTCATTCTATCCCCACACCCACAATATGTTTGTTGTTTGGTGTGTGTGTGTGTGTGTGTGTGTGTGTGTGTGTGTGTGTGTGTGAGTGAGGCTGCATTGTCCCTGTTGTGTAGTTAACTGGCCCTGTTCCTGACTGCATAAGTGCTCTGTTATCAAATGTGTGCATTGGTTTTTGGCCAGTCATGCAATATCTTTAGTGTACCCCCAACTATTTTCATCTGTTCTTGCTTTAAACTGGTCACTTTTGAAGGCCTGGGATCCACTGTAAGGACACAGGGAGTTCCACTGTGACTTTCCTCCCCCCTGGCCACCTCGCTCGGTCAGTAGGGACGTGGCCGGTCAACCTAAGCCCCTCCCCTTGGGACCGGCCCCCTCTGGCTCCCTCTCCATCTCCGCATTTAATTACCTGGCTGAGGCAAGCGAGTAAGCGAGCGAGCGAACGAACGGCATTCTGTGACGCGCGAGCCTTTCATCAGAGGCGGGACACGGACGAGATGAGGCCATTTAAAGAGGATGCGAGTCGATGGCAGCGAGGTGATGTGATGTGTTGAGGTCCTGCGATGAAATGAACAAATAAATGTTGCGGAACATTCCCACTCAGCACAACTATAGTCAGAGATGGCTGACCTGTCCCACCTCTGCAAATAACCATTCAGAAACATTTTACATTCTACACTTACAAACATTGTGACAGAGTGGATTATCTAACAGTGGATTATTTATACCTGTGACATTCAATCTGTATTATGGCTCCCTGCCGAGGGACTTCATATATAAATCTGAATCTGACTGCTATAATCTGTTCATGGCACAATATTGTAGATTGAATAGAATTCAATGAACTGACGAAAATTAATGAATGGATTTCATACACTTTAGTTATGGCACAGACCTATGTGGCACCATGCATTTCTCATGCAGATCAGCGTATGGTGAGTCAACTTATACCATGACACGGTCAAAGCATCAGACATGCGTACAGTGAGTGTTGAGAGCATCAGTCTCCAACAGCTGCCCACCCAGCAGCAGAAGCCTTCACTCCGCCCTTTTTACTCGGTGAGTCTGTTACACGGGGCGCCCCTACTGCGATTGTATGCCCAGCAGGATCGAACACGTTTCGGGCATAATTGGGTGGAGGAGCCCCGCGTGTGTCACGGGCTCAGATTGGTGCCGTGGCGTGCCGTCGTGGCTGAAATGGATCGTGCGAGTGTGTGAATGGTCTGTGAAATTGGAAATGGCTGGCTCGCGTTGTCGTTCGCCACATGCCCCATCACTCATGCTAATTTGCTTTTTTTTCCCGTCTGGGGCGTTTTTCCACAGGCTCAGCAGTTTATTTGGGGTGGGCTGAGGTGGGGAATCAGGATTTGGATGAGTCATCTGCTACAGTATGTAAAATGCATCTCTCTGTCTCTGTCGGTCTGTCTCTCTTCCCATCTTTGGGAGATTAGGCTTCATTACAGTATTTTCAGTACTTTCAATCAGTGAATGCATTGTTATGGTTTTTAACACCTCATTTCCTGTGAGACGTTCTGAGACAGGGTATCAGTGAGAGGTAAATGCAATGTTGCCCTTCTGCAGACACAAGCTGCCCCTACCAACAAGCCTCAGAAGTCTTGAGTCTTGTTGAATTCCTGTACTTCGTAAGCCTCAGCAAACCCATGCTGAATTTATATTTATTTTGTTAATCAAAGTGACTCCCCATGCAGGTAAGTTATACATGTATCAAAACAAGTATTTCAAGTAGTCAAACAAGTATTTGTCCACTCTTGTAAGAAAACCCAGGACTTTTTGTTCACATCTTTCGTAGGAAAACATGAGCTGCAGGAATAAATGTGCTGTTGCATCATGTCACAGATTCCCTGTCATCCTTACAGTGTATGTCCCCTAATCAGGTATAAATGTACTTCTACTCTGCACAATAACAATAAAGTTGAATCTTATCTAATCTAATCTAATCTTAATGCTGTATTTCTCACCTGGTCCTATCCAACAGACAGAGGTCAAAAGCAGGTTAAGAGCCTGGTGCGTTTGTGTGAAGCCAGGAAGTCTGGCTGACGTACAGTACACACTGCGCACTGGGAGTCCGTCTCACTAAGTCTCCACCTTTGGTCTGCTTGCTTTTCTCACTTGTCATGATGGGGAGGCGGAGGGGAGGGGGTTGATGAGCTCTGGGCCCACAGCTTAGTCTCTTCACAAACACACATCATCTTCCTTCACAGAGACTTGGTAAACAGCCACAGTGGGACATCTGACTAACACACTCTCTCTCCCTCCCTCTCTCTCTCTCTCTCTCTCTCTCCCTCTCTCTCTCTCTCCCTTGCTCTCATCATGTCATCTTTTCTCACCTTCATCCCTTCCTGTTCAGTCCTTGGCAGAGCAACAGGAGGAGATTGTGTGTGCTTAATTATTTACTGTTAGGCAACTCTTTCCTCCAGTGAGATCCTGCATTACGGGCAGTCAAGCCACTTCCTCTGATGTATATGAGATATGAAAGGGTAGACGGCTCTGGATCCTAAGTGACACCCTCAGTCTGAAGTGATGACACATCTGTCACAATTCACAAAATGTTGACTACTGTAGACATGTCCCAACAGAACAGACATTTTCCTCCATCAACAAAGGACACAAACTTCCAATCTAACGAAATTTGATTTTGGTCCCATGATGCTGGATGACAAGGAGAGTAATGTAATGATGAATGAACTAACAGACAAACAGACCAACAACTGACTGAATGAGCCATTGAATGAATGAATGAATGAATGAATGAATGAATGAATGAATGAACCAATTAATAAATCAATTGGGTCCAAGCACTGAAATTAAGAAAATGCTCATAGTCCTAACACACGTTCTCCTGGCCCACATGTTAATTCGCTGTTTGTGGTCCTGAAAACAGATTAAGTCTGAATGTACAGACAGAACCAAACCTCTCATGGCACTGCAATGCTGCACAGACTGTTAATAACCACACTGACCTATTCATGTGTGCTAATTAATGCCATCAACACATTGAAACTCAGGTGTGTGTTGGGAGTATTCGTGTGTGTGTGTGTGTGCATGGAAGTGTGAATCATGTCCCCTATAGCTATACAATTGACAGGAGCAGAACAGCTCAGGGATCTATGTGAGAAAACCTTGACTTTGTAAGGTGGCATTCACACACTACACCCCACCTTCCTCCCCCACATCAACACACACACACACACACACACACACACACACACATGCACACCTACCAGAAGCACATAGGCTGCCTCGGACGTCAGCACCAACCCTAGAAAAGGAGGGGTGAGGGTGTGGGCGGGTGGGGTGGGGTTGGGAGCAGGAGAGGTGGCTTAAGGACAGCGGGTGAGGTTAGTTAGGACTGACACTGAGAAGGGGAGGAGGAAAAGGTTGTGATGACAGGATGTGTGAGGGGGGAAAGGAGGAGGAAGAGAAGTGGATGTATATGAATGGACAGATACTAATGTGCAGAAAAGAAGAGGAAGAGTGAGAAAGACTAAGGAGGTGAGGCTCTGTTGGAGAGAGAGAGAGAGAGAGAGAGAGAGATGCACTAGAGTGGAAATAAGAGTGAAAATGAGGGAAAGACAACAGACAGAGAAAGTGAGAGAGAGAGAGAGAGATAAAGAGGGAGAGAGAAAAAAGAGGGATTGTGGAGAGAGAGAGAGAGAGAGAGAGAGAGAGAGAGAGAGAAAGAGAGAGAGATTGAGCAGTAGAGATTGAGGACTGTGTTTGTCCGCAGCAGAATGGCGGTGTGTGTGGTGCAGGCTGGTGAAATGGTCTGTGATATTGGCTTTTAATTTTCCTGCTGGCTCCAGGATGGGCAGAGACAGAGAGAGGGGAGGAGGAGGGAGGGATGAACAGGGTGAGTGAACAAGACAGGGAGGGAGGACTAGGAAGAAGAGAGAGAGATATAGGACAGGGAGAGAGAGAGACAGAGAGAGAGAGATAGAGAGAAAAATCAGTGGAAATGGGGAGCATTACCTTGTGTGGGTGTATGGTCTGATCTGCAAAGTGCTCACAGACCTTAGGTTTCTAAATGTGTTTGTGTGTATGCAATTTGTATTCTGTGTGTGTGTCTGTAATTGTATATGGATGTGTTTGTCTCTGTTAATGAATGTGTTTGCATGTGTTCCTTTGATTTATTGTGCTTGTCTGGTGTATCACTGCACACACACACACAAACAAGCTGCACATGCAAAACACACACTAGCATGCTTCACACACACACACACACACACACACACACACACTCACCCACTGATTCCCTGATTGGCTGTAGGTCGCTGTCATAAAAAAGTCCCTTCTTCTCCCTCTCTACCTTCTCTCACCTCTTCTATCCCTTCCTACCCCCTTAATCTCTCATTCTACCTTTCCCATCCCTCTCTCTCTCCTCTCTTCCTCACCCTCTCTCCGTCCCCAGAGGTGACCAGCTCTGTGTTCTCTATTCCTATCTGCTGCTGG